>NC_068401.1:19694785-20001570 GCF_023724105.1 Carassius gibelio | reverse complement strand
TCTAGTGGCTATTGATATTATTGTTTTTCGTTAATTTAATACCAAAATGAGACACCAGGTGACAGCAAAGTCACTTCATCTTTAGGTTTTAGCTCTAAGAACTTATTGAAATGATATTTTAATGTAGTTAAAAAATTTAAAAACATAAAAATAAGCATAATTTACATAGAAAATATGGTACTTTTGAGGTAAATAAATTCAAAAATAATTTTTTTTTTAAAAAAAGCACCATAAATGGATAGACAAAACTTTATCGAAGACAGTGATATAACATTTATAATAAATAAAAAATAGGATCACACCTGAGTCCTCTGTGCCCACATGTGTCCACAATTACAGGATTAAGGGCTATAAAGTGAATACGGTTTGAGGGTTAAAAACAGATTTTTTTTTAATTAAAATACAAAAATATATATCGCAAATTGGCCAAAAATAAAATACAGAGACATTCATTTTTGCCCATATCGCCCAGCCCTAATAGCACAGCACACATACAGAGCTGTTCACATTTCCCTGTAATAATTTAGAGAACCACTGTTTATACATAAATCACATAACAGCTAAAGTTTTTTCTTACTTATAAATGTTTAAATTAAAATGACGTATGCTAAGTGAGCAATCAGCACTGAAAATAATTCAACAGAAATACACACTTCTCTCTCCTTCCCTTTACCATCAAGTAATGTTAGTAATATATGCATCCTTTTGCTTTCTTTGTTATTTGGCATATTGGACCAAACTACAAACTTTCCAGCAATGTCTGTGTGGAAAATAACGCATCTATGTCTTGGCTTGCCCATCTATTCAGTGTCGTTTGACTTATCAGCTCACACACTGCAGCTATACATGATGAATGAATATTTAATTTATGTTTAATATTCTATTAATTAGATATAGACATCCTTAATCTGATATCTCTATTCTTCTCTATGTTTGTTCTGTTGTCTGTGTTTCTTTGTCTAGACACAAAGACTGTAAACACACCACGTTGTATCGGTTTGTGGTAACAATGTGTTTTAACAAGAACGAGTACATGTGCAGAATATTGTACATGATACCGATAACAGTAATTGATATCATTGGATCTCTCACACAAATGTAAAATATAAGTTTTGAGCTGACAAAGGGGGGGGGGGGGATACCACACTTATGTCATATAATATTTAATAAATAAAAAAGCTGTGCTTGTTACATTTTGTGAAAATTAAATTTTTATTTTTGTGAAAACTGAAGATCACTTTCTTTGACAGCAAAAAGTCTATCTCACCTGGAAGATAATATTGGTTCTTACATCCATTGACCACTTGTCAGTTGCTTTGGAATAACAGAAAACACAAACAAAAAAAGCAAGTATGTCCATATGAATTCACAAAATCAAACATGAGGGCATGACTAAGTTTGACATAGGCTAAAAATTGTTACATGCAGGAAATACCCTTATGTAGCCTGAATACTGGAAATATTCCATCCCCATGACAACATGTTTAAGCATATATAGTCCAGATGTTATTTTCCAATGCAATAGGATACTTTTTTTAAGCCATGTGTACCTAACAAACTAGTTAAAAAGGAGAGTAGGGGGTCATCCACTGTTGTGTGGTACACATCAAGAACCATTGGGTTTACAATAGGGGTGCTCCGATCACGATCGGCCGATCATTATGCACATCTCGTCAGTAAAGCCGGTTCTCTAATCAGCGGTTCATTCCATCAGGTGCGTGATTTCACATAGAGCAGCTGTTAATACACAGAGCCGTTGTTAATAGAGAAGATGCGCAAATCCACTTCATTTTCAGCGTTTTTTGGCGCATCTTCTCAGTTAACAACGGCTCTGTGTAGTAACAGCTGCTCTATGTGAAATCACGCACCTGATGGAATTTACCGCTGATTAGAGAACCGGCTTTACTGAAGAGATGCGCATTAATGATTGGCCGATCGTGATCGGAGCACCCCTAGTTTACAACACAAATGGGACTCACTGTGGCCATTTTCAATGATTCAATAACTAAAACATGAACCCTTCTACTAACTTCTATAAACATTGCTGATCATTTTTGACTATCACCACAGAAAAAAAAATGAATGTATTTTATTTAAATACATTCTCTATGCCAGCTTGTTTTCAAGATGACTGATTCTGTGATCCACCCTTTCCAAATACAGAAGGAAAAACTGTAAAGGAGCTAAAATGGCTGCACATGGCTCACAGAAACGGGGAAAAAAAACCTTGACTGGCAAAGTGTGTATGGATACCACATTATATTCAGCTGCCTTTTGAAAAAGAAAACATTGTTTATGTTACTAAAAGCCATTTTAAGATTGTGCATGTAGATGTTCCAAAGCACTGATTAGGGAGGGAGGTAAGGAGGAATATATGAGAGAGAGAGAGAGAGAGAGAGAGAGAATGCACAGGCAAGAGAGACCAACAACACTCAAACGCATCTGATTGGCAGAGGCTCTCTGAAACCACCCACTCAGGAGGCAGAAGAGGAGCAGGCATCTCAGCAACTGTTTTTTAGTCTCAGTACATATTATAGCACAAGAGCTAAAGGCCACAGAAAACCAAAAGCAAACTGTATGTATTTTCTCCATTTAAATTAAAAACAAACAACAACAAAAAATCAATACACAGAAATACATATTTTCCTTTTAAATTGCATTGATCACAATGAGCTCTAATGTGTGTATGCATGGATTCAAGAATAGAAACCACATCTAAAATGAGGCACAACAGAGCTCATGTATACAATAAATATCTAATTAACAAAAACTACAAATTACAAACTACAAACATTTGGCCAAAGCAAACGGATTCTATGTTGTTTAAAAAAGGCATCACAACTGCAGATTGCATAATAGTCTTTTAAAAGCAATGCATGTCATAAAAACATTGGAACTGTTGCTGCCATCTTCATGATCAAAAATATAAAAATTATGTTTTAAGTCATAATTTTTAAATGCATTACTCTGGCAAAAAAATATTTATACATTATATATTTATACACACACACACACAATAATACAAACATATACATATATATAGTTGTGATAAAAAAAATACCTCGCATGTTTGCCATTATGTCTTGATTTCTGGTACAGTTTCACTGAATTAACATATTCAGTTAAAACTCCACAGCTTTCTACATTTTTATACTAAAATGCTTCAGTGCATTTACACTATTTTCATACATGCTAAACTTAAAAAAAAAAAGAAAAAAGTTTTGACTTTCAATGCTTGTCCTTTGTCTCTGGACAAAGACACACGTTGACTTTAGATAACGAGTTGGGTGAGTCACAGAAAGATCAGGTTTCACATAGTTCAAGGCAGACGAAAATAAAACCTGAAAACATACTAGGAAAATGTCGGACAGCTCCAATCTTATGCTTGCAGTTGCCAAGCTCTCCAAGAACTAAAAAAAGAAAAAAAGAAATTTCCTTTCTGAGGTTTCCTTCAAACGATAACCAGATACACACACAGACTGTTTTTTAAAAATATGTTTATGTACATGGCCAGTCTTCATTTTTACTGAAGCTCTCAGACTTCCATTCGACCACCATTTAATACAAAATAAGACGTATCCACCCGCCCCCCACTATTTTTATACAAATAATTTAACACTTTCATTTACACTACAGTCATGTATTATCTAACCCAGTCCATGCAAATAGCAGGTGGATACCATTTCAAGAATGTGTGAATTATATCAGGCACTGTTATGGACAGTCTTTGTTTCGGGTCCTGATGATATCAAATTTTTCAGCGAGCAGACAGGACAGTATGCTGCCAGAGGACCTCTAAAATAATGTAACGTGTGTATACGTAAAAGTAACCCAAGTATGGAGTGCGCGGCCTTGCTACAACAGCAGGCGTTTCCTCGCGGTTCATTTTACACAAATAACAAACAAATGTTTTGCACACACATATACGTGTGTGTGTGTGTGTGATATATATATATATATATATATATATATATATATATATATATATATATATATATATGTGTATGTATATATATATATCCGCAGTAACGTGAGCGAATCATGTCGAGTTCCACTCGCTCGCGGTTGCCTTCTCTTCCTTGTCGTTTCCACTCACTTGTTGTTGAAATAAAAATGGAGGCTAAAAAAGGAAAGGCGAGTTCCCCTTAGAAACACCACCCATTTCTCATGGATGGAGTTGGGGGGTTGGTTGATGGGGGAGGCGGAGGTGAAGAATGAGAAAAGCAAGTCACGGTTCTTGGGGTTCGCATTATTTTCGCTTCCAAACGAAAACAGAGACCAGATCAAGAAATTATAAACACATCATAAACTTTTCTCATAGTAAACAAGATGAAAGCAGTCTACATCAAAAACAGACACATACACTGCTCAACAGGACATCTGCTTATCCCGACAAACTATCTTTTTTTAGAACATAAAAAAATAATTCCAATTTGTAAGTCCAACAAAGTGCCTACATAAAGTTAAACGAAGCTAAGCCATACAGTTAAGCACCTTAATACACCATTCATCCTCTGCATGCAGTTGATAAATTTTATTCTGACAAGCACGGATGTTGTAAATACAAACTGGCATATAGGTTTTCACACAGAAACTTCGTTCAAGTAAACTAACATTAAAATGCCCTGAGTCAGTTTCTTACAGAAAACCCTTATCGTTTGTTTCTCCTATTATTTTCAAATTAAGATCACTGACGAAGAACGATTTTAGCATTTTAAAGCATTACTTTACCGTGCTAGCTTTTAAGACAGCATCTTTCGGCTAAGCTAACGGCTAACTAAAATGATACCTTTGCTCACTTGGATAGATAATTTATGTTGAGGGACACAAATACTGTGAACGTGATAAATGTGCAAACCATAAGACCATAAGCAGCATAACATTAGGCCGATCACCGAGTGTTCACAGCGAGAGAAAAAAAAAACAGTTCTTAGCACGAGGTTCTTGTCAAAGTGTGATTGTGATTATGGCTACATCAAGCTAACATGAAGATCAACCAACACGGTGTTACATCATTAAAATAATTTGATTTGATTCATTAACGTGACATCAGAAACAATCAACCAAAACAGTTGGAACAGAAAAGCTACAGTGCGAGTTGATAAACGAGCTGATAAACTGAGCTCTCAACTTCTGCATCAACTTTACCTAGTTGATTAAAAAAACAAGCTATTGCACTCAAAACCTTCGTAGAAATAACAAAATGCCTTACCTATACCGTCCTTCCAGCGTAACTGAAATTCAAATGCCTTTTAACGTTAAAGGTGTTTAGTGTTTGAAAAAAATCCAACATCGATTCGAGGCAGAACAGAAGGCCTTCTCTTGCGACCTCGGTGTTTCCTGTGAACTGTAAACCGCGAGGCTCTCAGGCTATCTTCAAAACTTCTCAGTGTCCCTTACACAAGAGTTGAAAGTTTCACATTTTCTCCCATTTAAGACACTGTGCGGTCTTCAAATGTTAGCGCTAAGTTGCTAAATAATACATCAATATACAATGTTATTTTACAAAATTATAGTCGGTGTTTATATGGGTATGTACAGCACTTGGTGATTCAAGACTGTGATTCAATCTCATGTCCTTTACATTTGCAGTATTGCCCATCCCCCTCTCTACACCGGCATCGACCGCTGCTCCCAGCGAAGCCTACACACAACCATAATACAGGGTTTCCTCCACAGCGGAGCAGGGGTTCATTACGAGGGTGGACTTCCAACTCTAGCCCGCGCCCTCTGGTATGCTATAGGGTAGAAATGTGTCAATCGCTGTAACAAATAGGAACGCGCATTTGCCGTTGGATCGCTGCTTAGCTAACTGTTGTCGTAGACCGAAAAAAGGCAGAGCCTCATTTTTTGGAGGTGGCTCACTTCTCTAGTCAGCATTTTGCAGCGTGAGATGGCGATGAGAGGCTGCAGGAGTTTTAAGTTTGGAAGACTAACAGCTAGTTAAAATGGATACTCAAAAGAAGGGACCGAGGATTTGTGGAAAGATGTTGTGTTACTAAATAGATACGCCGTGGAGTTCAATTGTCTTTCATATAAGGAATTATTTTTTCTTTTATCCGTGTAAAAGGGAGTAACAGTGTTCTGTTACACTGCTGTAGCAAGCAGCACGGGGTCTCCTGGGCGCTTTCGCATGGAGTGCGATACTAGAGCGTCAGCAGTTAACGTTACTGTGAGGAATATATGAGGCATCCAGGACTGGATTGAACGTTTGATTTGGTGCAGGATTTCATTCTATCCCAAAATATGTACCCAGTTGGCGAACTGTGGTTCTTGATTTTAGAACGAGGAAGACGAGGGCAAACATGGGCCAAAATTATAAACCACTCTTAGAAGACCAACAAACCATATTAAATAACTATTATTATCGCAAATGTTTTAAATACGATTTTCGTTGCCTTTCTAAGTCAGATGATAAAACGTTTGTTTTAAGAACACTTGCCTACGGATTGCTGAAAAATGTACACTTGAAGCGGTAATGCTAGTATATTCTAGAAGTAACAAAGGAAGGCCATTCTTGTGACGTTATGGGAAAGCGTGATACCTGCACGCCCTCGACTCGACAAAAGCATACATGCATTACTTAAACTTTTCAATATCAACCCCCAAGGCTGACCAGATAACAATTTATTCATCGTTTTTGCTAATTTCAGGGCCGTCGTCTTTCAGTAGCAATAAATTGCCAACTCAACTACGTCGTCGTCTTCACCAATATGTGCGTGGTTCGATGAACAGAATTTGCCAATTGAAAACGTCTTGTGTGAAACAGATTAAAGTACATATACTTTTGTATGAACTTTGGACTAGATTTAAAGTACGCATAGGCTGATATTTTTTTATATATATTATGGATGGGAAATGCAATGTTACCGCATTTGCCACCGGCTGAATTATGCGGCTGCGTAAGCAACGACGAAGACCTGTTATCCAGAATGTAAAATACATTTATGTTAATGTGTTTGTTGATGTTGTATAATTGTATTCTTCTACATATGAATACGTATTCATTATGTACGTGTTTGGCTCATAACTTATAACAGAATTGGATATTTTATTATTTTTATTAGTACCCTGGGTTTGAATTTTGTTATTTATTTGATTGTTTTATATACTTTCTATATAAAAGTCAAGATCAGTACAATAATAAAAGAAAGCTTCAGGACATCAACTGACAATACATCTCTCTTTTCATTTTTACCTTTTTAGTTAAAAAAAAAAAAAAACCTAACCAAGTATATTTAGTAGTTCAACCGCTATGTCTGCCTGTGACAGATTCTCTTGTTAAATGTTTCTCAGTAAATTCTGGTGAAGCTTATATTGTAATAAAGCAGTTAACCATTATTATATATCTTTAAAGCTATTCAAATGAAATGAGCAAATATTTTTAAGGTATTACAAGCTTGCATATGTACAAGAGTTTCAATAAACAAACATAATTGAGATGTTGCAAATTATTGAAAACACTTAAATCACATTATTCTGAATAAGCAACAAGTTGTTGTTCTATTATATTTTGATTTAAAAAGTTTAAGCAATGTACATAAATGTACACAATTGTGTCAATATTGAATTGCCACTAGTATAAAGAAGACTGAGAAAAGATGTTATGTAGGCTACAAGTTTATGTTGCCACTAGTTCTTTCTATTACGGTTGCTGCAATTGTAATTTTGTGTCTACATAATAAATTAAGTAAATTCATTTTGAGCATTCATTGTCCACACTCGCAAATAAATTAGGTTAGACTACAGCATATATACCTTTATAAAATAAATAAAAATCACCATCTTGACAAATATTTATCAACGTCACATTTACTAACTGAAAGTTATCCTGAGAGACATTTTCAGTTAGTAAATGTGACCTTGTTGATAAATATTTAAGATAAAAATTTAACTTTTATATGCATGTCACAACAACTAACTGCAACAACATTTTGGTTATCAGATTATGTTGCAGTTACGTAACAGTTACATATTATGGCTAGCTGAGTGAATTAGTGCTGATACAGTTTACTGTGTTTATGGATCTCTATGTGTGCAAATAGACTTGCTTGATATGCCTTGAATGTAGGCAGCTGCCATCCATGGAAGAATACTTATGAAAAAAAAAAAAAACGTCAATCTGGATAACTAATTTCTCATAGTAGACTAACATTTTATACAATCAAAGGAAATTGTAGTAGCATTTTTTTTTAATGGATGCATTTAAACTATAGACTAATCTCTTATGTTTGCAATCATCAGAGTGGTATGCACATTAATTGGTGGCAGACAGCCTGGTTAATATTGCTGTTCTACATAAGAGACATCAATTCTGTAAAATGAATAAGGTCACATAATACAATAATGGAAGGTGTGCTCAGGATAAAGAGTGACGGATGAATATTGGAATTTGACCTTTGTACCACTACATATTTGAACCATAGTGTAACAGGAAGTCACTCCCCATGTCCAAATATGTCTACCTCTCTAAAGTACAAGAAACAAGTAATACGTCCAAATTCACAGTAACAGTTGGTGAAAAGTTTCAAGATACTTCCAAAGAGATTCTGAAGAGGGGTATAAAATGTACACCTCAATATTCCATGATGTAAAAGGACAGGAATTGTAAATGACAAGGAAGTGAAGATACAAACAGGCGGAATTTATCATCACAAATGTTTACATAATTGTAAACAATAAAAAATATTCCCACAATAAAAAATAAAAATAAACATGTTATACAATACAATTTGACAATGGCTATGTGTTTTCACAATCATCAAAACATTGGGTTCTACAGGCACGTTAAGTATAACACTTGCATGTGATTATAATTCATTATACATTTTTACACACTGCTATTTAATTGACACATCTCCTCTTTAAGCAAAGTTTTTTTTTTTTTTTTTTAGCTCTATAGAAATTTAGGGACCGGTTTATAATATCAGTTAGTTGTCTTCTCACGTAACTTGAGAGCTTTAAATGCAATTATTTAAACATACTTGTGTTAAACTACCATATGTAGGGGTTATTCCATAGGTTCACTCAGTAATTTCTTTCTTCATTAACAAGCTGTACAAAATAAATTAAATGTAATATTTAAAATAAAAGTCTTAAATCACACTTATAAGAAATGATGGCAGTAATTTCAGTGGCTTAATAAAAGTCACCTCATGTGGGTTGCATTAGCAGTCAAATTCTATTCATTTTATCTCAGCAATTCACCTTCTAGCCCATTTTGATAGAGTAATAAATAATGGCTTACTCTGCATTTCTACAATGGTATTGATAGGAATGTGCGATACAAGCAAAAATGTAACAATATTATCAAGACCAATATACAGTTTTCATGAAAACTACTTATTAAAAATGAAGAATCTTTATGAATAAAATTTTTAAGCAATGGTAGATCTAAAATTGAGATTATCACTAATACTGTAACGGAACTTTAAATATAGTGTTTTATTGATTACATCATCTCTGTCTTGTTTTTACTGCAAGCAATGAATAAACAATACAAGTATGTTTAGTATGATGACTTTTTTTGTTCTAAATCCTGTTCTCCTTTTTAAATGTCAGACAACCTTCCATGGCGATACTGAAAACCTTTTAGTGACTATATAAAATTCCCATTACCCCTTGTAATTTTGTTTAATATTTTCCAAGTTCTCCATTTTTCAAACAATTTACTCTGTGTGAACACTTTTCATGAGGATTAAGTGAAAGCTGCAATCTGTGTGTATTGTTTGTAAATTGGAATATTGTGCGCTGTTCGTTTAGAATTTTGTGTGCTGCTCGCAATGATTGCTAAATAGAAAGTGTTATTTTGCGAAACAGTGCTTTTTCACATTGCATTCAATTCAAATTGCAAACTCACATTCACAACTGGAGTAAACTATGGTTTCTTTTGTTGTGGTGCTGGAGTTTCAATAAAAACTACACAAATTGTTATACTGATTAACAAAATTATAATGGTATATAACCCACCCCTAAGTATCAGTAAAAGAAAATGTTTGCTTTTGCGTAAAGATGCATCCACGTTGTTAGGTGTCAGTGTAAGTAATTGCAACGGTAACAAAAAATTACTGAGTGCACCATTATCGTGAGGAAAACCATGCTACTGTGGGGAAACACTGACCCCTGTTCTTCCTGTGTCACAAACCTACACTTTTGAAAAGTTTTCCTCAGCATAACAGTAGTTTCCTTAAAGCAGTTTCAGACTGCCTGTGACATTATTTACCATCTCTTCTTCTCCCATGATGGCAAGCACGGTGCATGAACCTGGCTCCACCTGCACACACAAACACGGTCCAAAATTTATTTCCAGGCTTCATCACACATCTTTAAAATGTCTTGAGCTGATGATACACAGTGCAACTTTTTCAGCCCAATGTTACTTTCCCATTGAGAATGGGTAATCATTTTCTTTAGATCAGTTATGGGCCCCGTGTCTCACCTGGTTGCGCTTTGAAGGCAACATTGCCCAAAAAGTTGCCCCACATATTATCAGGTCTCATTCTCTTTATATTTTCCATTTTGTCTCAAATATGTATAATACATTAGCACATACGACTATAAACCATTAAAGGGATATTTCACCCAGATAGCAAAATTATGTAATTAATAACTTACCCTCATGTTGTTTCAAACCTGTAAGACCTCCGTTTATCTTTGGAACACAGTTTAAGATATTTTAGATTTAGTCCGAGAGCTCTCAATCCCTCCATTGAAGCTGTGTGTACAGTATACTGTCCATGCCCAGAAAGGTAAGAAAAACATAATCAAAGTAGTACATGTGACATCAGAGGGTCGGTTAGAATTTTTTGCATTTTTTGTCTGTTGTGTGAGAGAGTTCAAAACAAAGCAGTCTGGATATCCAGTTCGCGAACGAATCATTCAGTTCACCAAATCGAACTGAATCGTTTTAAACGCTTCGCATCTCTAAAACGCATTAATCCACAAATGACTAAGCTGTTAACTTTTTTAATGTGGCTGACACTCCCTCGGAGTCCAAACAAACCAATATCCCGGAGTAACATATGCACTCAAACAGTACACTGACTGAACTGCTGTGAAGAGAGAACTGAAGATGAACACCGAGCCGAGCCAGATAAGAAGAATCGAGGAGCTGATGATACTGTGCATTTGTGATTCAGCGTGAAGCAGACCGACACACGTCTGAACTGAACTGATTTTTTTGGTGATTGATTCTGAACGGATTCTGTGCTAGTGTTATGAGCGCGGGTAAATCAAGGGTAACCTGAATCAAGGGCAATCATTGCAAATGACGCCATTACTTCGAGTGCAAAAGAACCGGTGAACCATTTTCTTCAACCGGTTTATTGAATCGAACTGTCCGAAAGAACTACTGGTGATCCGAAAACCGATGCAACTGGTTCTTGACTCGTGAACGAATCAGTCTTTTGTTCGTTATCTGGCTCGGCTCGGTGTTCTCTCTTCACAGCAGTTCAGCAAGTGTACTGTTTGGGTGCATGCATTACTCCGGGATATTGGTTTGTTTGAACTCAGAGGGTGTCAGCCACATTAAAAAAGTGAACAGCTAAAATCATTTGTGGATTAATGCGTATTAGAGATGTGAACCATTTAAAACGATTCAGTTTGATTTGGTGAACTGAATGATTTGTTCGCGAACCGGATATACAGACTGCTTTGTTTTGAACTCTCTCACACAACGGACACGGAAGAGAAGACAATGCTGAATAAAGTCGTTGTTTTTGCTATTTTTGGACCAAAATGTTTTTTCGATGCTTCAAAAAATTCTAACCGACCCTCTGATGGCACATGGACTACTTTGATGATGTTTTTCTTACCTTTCTGGACATGGACAGTATACCGTACACACAGCTTCAATGGAGGGACTGAGAGCTCTCGGACTAAATCTAAAATATCTTAAACTGTGTTCCAAAGATAAAGGGAGGTCTCACGGGTTTGGAACAACATGAGGGTAAGATATTAATTACATAATTTTGCTGTCTGGGTGAACTAACCCTTTAACTTGTATAAATGTCTCAAATTTGTATATGCTATTTTAGGTACAGTATATTGTAAACATAAAACCTATAAAATAGTACAATCCTCCCACCATTTGCCAAATTAATACAATAACTGCAATGCCATGCTAAAGCATCTCTGCATAGATGTGTGGCTAACCTGTGTGTGTCCAGCATCCTGTACCAGCTTTGTAGGAAGACTGAGGCTCATAGCAAGAGCCTGCAACTCCAAAAGGTGTGCCATGTTAGTGCCTTGTAACACGATTTTCTTTGCTCTAAACAGGCGTGCAAACACAAAAGTGTGTTAGGTTTACACACTGTATATATTTTGATACATTAGTGATTCTTTTTTATACATGTATTGGTTTAATATTTGTTTCAAAAACACAATAGAAGGATGAGGCCACAGTGATATCTCTTACCCAGCATGGTCCCATCTCCAGGCCATTTCCCTCCAACTGTTTTTCTCCTGCAAGGCCTGATACAAACCCACTGCAGCATGACCCACCTGCGCTGCCACCTACAGACACACACTGCTCATCTCAAATCTATTGAAATCCCGGGACCAATACACAAGAATTGTTCTCTAACAAATAATTAGTTGAAATGCAAAAGTTGTGCTAGATCGACAGTATGATGACGTATGGAAGCCCATTCCTCCAACAGTTGAGTAAACAATGTGATAATGCAAGTCACAATAATAATAAAAAAATAATTTACTTGTTATAATTACTTAAGTTTCTTATTATTTTTATACATTTTCCCCTTAATTATGGCTTACTGTGTGAATTCACAATGCAACAGATTAAAAAGTAGAGAACCAATTGTTTCAAAAAATGATTCAGTGCTGATAAATCCTCACACTGGTGACATCCACTGGTCAAAGACATGTAAATTCAACAAGAACAAAGTATGGCACTTTGTATAGATGCACTTTTAGCTTTTGTATGCTCAAAAAATGAATACACACATTGCATGGAAAAATAAATGCCATTACTCCTAAACTTAAAAAATGCATGTTACTTAATTGGTAATTTTATTCAGATTTATTTATTAGCATAATCAGGCACCACTGTTTGTCACCATGGCAACCTCTTCACACTTGTATGTAAAAGCACATGTACGCATAAAAGCTCAATTATACTGAAATATCTGGAAAACTATTTATATAGCATTTTTTTTTTTTTTGTTCATTGCGCATATTCATGTTTGGTTGTTAGGCACAAGATGCTTGAGTCATTCTAAAATTATTATGAGAGACTCATTACAACATTCCAAATTGTAATTATGAAGTTTTTATTTTTTTATTATTGACATTTTAGTCCATATTTTTGAGTACATTTCTCATTTTCATGACTTACAGTATGACAGTTTATAAATGTGGGCAAAAAAAACAAGCATAAATTACAAACAAACAAAACACAAACTAAAATATCTTCTTGTTAACTTAAGGAATTAAACTGCATTTAGGAAATGGGAATGTGTTGATGTTTATAGATGGATTGTTTTTATTAATCACTGAAGAGAAACTGAAGGGGTAATAAAACCCAAAAATGTACTTTGTTTTCGCATAGGCCTGTGTTTAAGTTGCATACGTTTCAAAACAATTATATCACATATTTAAATAGTAAGATCAATTTATTTATTATTATTATTGTCTTATTACACAATTTCTTTCTGTCAGTGCCAAGAACAAAATGTGACATGTTAGAGAAAACCCTGATTTGTTATTGGTTTCACATTATCTTTCGACTGATCACTACATCAGTGAAAAACATAACATATCTTTTGTTCATTTTTTACGTATCAACCACCTCTATAAAAAATCTGGGAATTGTAATAAATAATACCTACCTTCCCCACACCCATAGACAGCTCCATATTTACAACAAACACCATTTTGAACATCATGTCCTCATCACCCTCTTCCTGCAAAAAAAATTAAAATAAAGAAAAAAAGAAAAAAAAAAGAAATTGACTGATCATGGCTGCCTTAGTTACACAGCATTCTATACTTACATATATCCCTGTTCAAAATTTTCCTATTACAAAACGATGGCCATTCGGGCACAATTAATATCAGTCACTGCGATGGAAATCTTTGAAAAGGATGTCAAAATCTTGTTCAGAAGGAGCTCAGAGATGAGCACTCTTTCTTTCAAGTGCTTTCATTAAAGCCAACAGAGTACAGACAAAGTAAATAAGAGATTTATGGTATAGTGTAGGCAGCTTCATTGATTATTATCAGGAGTTTTCATGAGAGCACAGAAAAAGTGAGTAATGGCTTCAGTGACCATAAAGGGAGTGGCTCTTTGGTAACATTGTGTATACAATCTATTCACTATTTAAATAAAAGTAAATTAGTGATTTGTCATATCCATTATGACAAATCTATATTTAATGTAGCATTAAACTACTAGAAATATACCTCATTCTCTAGTTTGTTGAAGTAATACATTGCAGCCTCCTCTGCAGACACATTCTGTGTGTGCAAGAGTGCCTGTAAAACACCAATAAAAGCATCTCAATCCAAAATCCATGACATAATGTGAACAGCTTTTATGCATGTCCAATTCTGCTACCATAATACAATTAAACTCAGGGTAATTCAAACCATAAGATCAAGTATACAAACAGTTCTGGTTCTTAAAATGGGTATACTATATTTCAATATCATTTGTGAGAAACAATCACTGTAGAGTCAAACAAAACTATTTTGTGAGGTGCTGTACCTGTTTGGCTGCCTCCTCAGGTATGTCCAACTCTCTGAGCTGCTGCAGGAATACAGGGTTCACTTCCTGCTGGGACTCCATTTCTGCAATATAGAAATGCACATTATACATCCATTATTAACAATGTATTCTAATAGACTGTAAGTGATATCTGTAACTGTAATGTTTTATTCGAAGATAGCAGCGTTTTCGTATTAGTGTTCGAATTATAAGATGACTCATTGACGCTAAGACATACATTTAAAAAAGGCTCTAGGTTGGATCACACTTAAGTCTGAATGCAAATGAACGCATTATATTTAACTGCGACGCCTCTAAGTCCGTAGAAAATCGACAGAATGTGGGTTAATGTGTTGATTATTCCATGCTACTCTGAGTTTGTAGCTGCTTGTGCTGCTAATACCAGTATTGCCACTTATTATGGAATTTTTAATATTATAACTGAAAGCAGCTCAGCACAATCGTATTTTGTAGTTTAGGGTGTTCTGGATATTGGCTCTTACCTGTTTTTCTGCACTACTGCACGAGCGATTATCACCCAATGAGACTGTGAGCTTCTTAACGAGTGATTGTTTCGTCTTTTCACTCCCAAGTTGGCATAAAGTCATTTGTGATGTGCGATTATTTTTATCCGTTTATTTCCATTAAATCCTGCTTATAGTTAAAATAATTTCTTGCAACAATAGCTTTCGGCGCAACGTGAACTACCCATTACCGGATACCCCAAGTTCAAGTGTCATATCGGTTACAGTTCCGGATCTTCTGCGCCGCAAAGCTACTTGTTTTTAAACCGAAATGTAAAATACGTTTTGAAGCGTTCTAACGAAATTATTTAATTTACTATCACTATAGCCACTTGTTTACCGCAGTTAAAACTGCCCGCGCGTTTAGACATTCATTGTTCCTACATAGTGAATTGCACAAACAAATAAAGAAAAACTACAAACATGGCGGAAATACTTGAGCCCGGTGGTACGTCATCATTTTAACATCTTAAAAGCCAGACAAATTTAAAGGGTTGTATTTTCAATTGAACTGACCTAGAATCAAAGTTAATCTCTCCAGCTCCAGTAGATTTAATACATCAATGCCACCCTGGTTACTAGATCAGATACTGAAGGTGAATAAAAGGTATGAGAAGATAGAGAACATATAAGGACATGGGATTAAATTAAAAACATAATAGATTAGATAATAATAGATAGTTTGCAGTTAGGAAGGCGGGAAGAAAACCAGATATTACATATGTGTATACACTACAGCAGAGGGGATAGTAGTCCTAATGGCACTAGGCTGGGTTTATGAAATAAGAACAAATAAAGTTATAATATGTTCTGACTCCATGGCAGTTCTTATGAGTTTACAATCATTGCAAAACAATTCCAAGAGACATTTGATCAGAAATCATGATTATATACGGTATTAAACAGATAGGAATAATAACAAATTTTATGAGGGTACCTGGGCATGTAGAATTCAGTGTAATGAGAAGGTAGACAAAATATCAAAATAATCCTTTGAAGCATGCAATATAAAATGGCAGACATATTGGGACAGGTTGGCACAAAGGAGCATGAAGAAGAGTAAAATCATTCATAACATAACAATCATAACATAAGCAGAAGGGAACAAGACAAGTCATTTTCAATTCTTTACCATACTACACATTACAGGGGAAAAATAATACAGGTTAACGTGATGTTTAATAGAAATGACAGTAGAGCATGTTTTGATATAATGCATTAAAAAGAGAATGGAAGAGTCTTAAAGAAGAATAGCAGTCTTTAGGAAATAAAGAATTCACAATTTGTACTAAATGATGGTGTAAATATGTGAAAACAAATTAACGCAATCACGAGATTGCATTGAAAAGATTAAAAATAGGATGGGATAAAATATTTCTCTTCAGTAGAGGTATGAACCTAGTTGGTCGACAATCTGCCATAAAACCAAAAGAAGAAAGAGTGTGTTTTCTGTCTTGTCTGTTAAAAATCAACATTTATATCAATTGTCTTTTAATGTTTAAATATGTGTGTAGAGTATGGTTTTTGTTTCTTGAGTAAAAATCACAATAATAATAATAAATTGTTAGTGCAAAAGTTAAAGTGTTATTATTTACTAACCCTCATTCACATAGAAGGGCAATTCATATTATCCAATTCACCAAAACCTAAACACTGAAAAAAACATACCAATTTTATACAGAAAGGACTCCCCGCTCATCCTGGAGTTTAAATTGGGGACCTTTTTGCTGTGAGGCAATAGTATTTTAATACATTCAAATGCACAATTGTAGTTTTTGTATCACATGTACATGCATAAAATTTAATCTTTCTAATATAAGCTATGCTAAACAAAATTGGCTACTGTTGGAAACCCAAAGAGAATACCAAGATACTTGGAAATATCTTCAGCAGGATTCTGCAGTGCTGTTTCATGCTTGTAATCAAGTCGAACAAAGGAAGGGTGCGTTTTATTTTATAAGCATTCAGTGGGCAGTGGTGTCAGTCTCACAAAGTGTCACTCTTTAAAGGTTATTGCTTAATCACAGAACAATCTTGGAAATTACATTAGACTGTGAGTTCCAGTAGTACTAATAAACATTATTAAAACCAAATGACTTTTAAGCACCAAGAAAAATAGAGACAGGCAGAGCTCTCCAAATGTAAACTTTATTTATCCTAATTATTAAACTGATGCCATCAAGTTCACCTTGAATGCCCAATACAATGTACATTACTTTAGTTTTCATCTGATGCTATGGAAAAGACACCAGATCAAGTGATCTTTCGTTTGTATTTCCATAATTTGCATACATTTAGAACCAAAACCTATATAACATTCATTGACGTTATTGTTAAACCTCTCTTTATAAGAAGTGTTCATAAGTTTTATAATAATTTATTATTTCTGAACTTGCTATGAAGCTATGTAACAATTCGGTAATATTTACATTATCATACAGTAAAAATGTTCGTAAATATGACACAGTCACATCTTTTCTCTGACAATTTCAGTAAAATTGTTTCAATTGTTCAGAGTTTGAGAACGGTCTTTAAACTTAATTGCAAGTAAGTGGCCAATTTACCAGTGGACCAGCACTAATATTTAAAAAGATTAAAATATTTTCAACTTACTTTTAAAAGATTATTTTTTTCCTTTTGGTTTAAGATGTTATTAATACCCTTATCCTCAGCCATCTTGGAATTATTTAATCAAAAACACATTCAAAACAGTAATTTTGTAAAATATAATTTAAAATAACTATTATATTTTATTGTATATTAAAATGGTAATATTTAGATTTCAATTGTATTATTTAAAATGTAAAAAAAAAAAAAAAAAATCCCATCAAGGCAAAGCTTTAAGAGCATTATCCTTCATAAATTATTCTAATATCCAAATTTAGTGCAATAAATATTTGCAATTATTACTAATGTTGAAAAATGTTGTAATGTTTTTTTGTTTTTTAAACCACACTTTTTACAGTATTCCTTTTGACTTTACAGTCACTCTATTTATTGAATCCTTGCTGAATTAAAGTATTCATTTCTTTAAAGAAAGCCTTACTGACCCTGAATCTGTGAAAGGTAGCTAGTGTATATTTTTAAAGCATACTTTAGTTTAGGGACCCATTCTCACTATTAACTAGTTACTTATCAACATTCATATTACTAATATATCGGCTGTTTATTAGTACTCATAAAGCACATATTAATGCTTTATTCTGCATGACTACATTTTAGATCCCCTAATCCTTCTCCATACCTACATAACTACATTACTTAATATTAATAAGCAGCAAATTAAGTTTACTGTGGCAAAAGTCATAGTTATTAGTTGGTGAGAATTGGTCCGCAAACTAAAGTGTGACTCAATATATTAGTAAACATTGAAATTACCATTAAGATTAATGAAGTAGGCCTACATTGTTAGTTCATGTTAATTTATAGTAGTTAACTGATGCTAATAAACTGAACCTTTTTGTAAAGTATTAGCCTAAGAGCTTAAATTTTGTCTTAAAATATATCCTAGCCTGTCATGACTCACCTGATCGTAGTATTTGTTGATGTACTTATAGAGCTCATGCAGGGCCACCAGGTAATTAAATTCTCCAGAGTAATTCTGACAGTAAAAACAAATGTGGAAAGTGTAATTCTTTTTAACAACATTTGCATGTGCTACAAAACACCATTAATAACCCATTGCTAACCCGTTACAACTTCACTTCAGTCAGTATGACTTTTTCATATTTTACAACTGAAAGAAGGTAAACTGGCGACAGACATACCCTGGAGGGCTCAGCAAGAGCAGAGTTCATCTCCTGATCACTGGCAGAGATGGTCTGCTTGATGTCTGCATAATATCCATGTAAGAAAAAAAAAAGGTGAGATTCAGAACAAGATGAATTTCTAATATGGCCTTTATAGTAGTAAAGTGGTAATGTTACTGTTCAACCATTTGTTTATAGCGAGGGATATCTCTGAAATAACAATTTCAATTTCAGTTTTACAGTCTTCAGCCATGTCAATATTCCTGTTGCTTTCTCTGTTTGTCTCTGACACTGCCAACTTTATGCTCTGTAGTAGTGCAAGAGTCCATGAATGTTTGAGCAATAATTGACAGAACCGCGTCAACATTAGTCGTGGCCTAATGGTTAGAGGGTTGGACTCCCAATCGAAGGGTTGTGAGTTCTAGTCTCGGGCCGGACGGAATTGTGGGTGGGGGTAGTGCATGAACAGCTCTCTCTCCACCTTCAATACCACGACTTAGGTGCCCTTGAGCAAGGCATCGAACCCCCAACTGCTCCCCGGGCGCCGCAGCATAAATGGCTGCCCACTGCTTCGGGTGTGTGCTCACAGTGTGTGTGTGTGTTCACTGCTCTGTGTGTGTGCATTTCGGATGGGTTAAATGCAGAGCACAAATTCTGAGTATGGGTAACCATACTTGGCTGAATGTCACTTCACTTTTTTTTTATTATCCGACACCTGCTCATCGAAGATGAACTGAGGGTTCTTTACAATGTTGATCCAGAACCGCAGAGGCAAACTAGAACCAAAAAACAACAAAATCAGATCATCAAGAACATTTATAACTCCTTGGTGGATTCTTGATTGTTTTAACCCTGTTAGGGATTTTTTTTTGTGACATGCATTAACCTACAAGTTACACCATAATTTCTGGCTTGTCTTTTAGCATTTTCTATGGTTAAATGTATTATGAAGTAAATGTTTACCTGTTAGTCTTCCAGATGTGAATAGTTTCAGAGTCTAAAATGCCATGGCACACTGCCTGATCATCAAGCAAGTCAAATAAATATTTAATTGCCAGAGGAACTGGTGGGCTAGTGCTTAGGATAACTGTGAACAGATCATATACAAACTTCTGCAGTGTACCCTACAGAAAGACAAAGACACAACATGTAAAATGGTGCATGTATTCAGCCATATCTACTGGAAAGAGTTGTACATAATCGGTCTGAGTCTGGCTTCTCCTATATATCTTTAGGATGTGTAAACACGTTTAAGCTACCATCATTGACAGTAACCGTGTGAGATAGATCTCTGCTATTGTCTTGGCTCTTTCTCGTTCTTTTAAACTGCCTCGTCTGTGTTTGGGTAACTCTGGTTCCTCGCTGGCCTTCACTAGTTGCCACATTCTCACTTTTCCCTCATCTGCATCCTCTAGCATGGGTGTCTCTGTACAGGGAGAATAAAAGACGATAAAATAAAGCAATATATTCAGGTGTTGAAAAGAGAGCACAAAATAACAACTCATTCATGTTTCAAGATTAGGAAAAACAAAAGAAATCATGAAAAACAACCATCTGTGTGTATCTTTGAACATGAACAATTTGCATAGTAATATGTAATATACTGTACTCACTCTCCCCAGCAATGTAATCATGGGCATCATGGTGAATATGTTTGCTATAGCGCGGCACCAAAGCTACTGTTGCTCCATCCGGAACCTAAAATCCCAAAAACATATGAAAAATTTAAGTTATGTTTATGTCATGTTACTACAGAATATTTTACATGTGTAAATTAATTTAATACAAGCCAATCAAATGAGGATATTCCCAATTCAGCCCCCCACTTTTAAACAAGGCATATTTTTGTTGATCACATTCACATGACCACCGTAAATCCAATGCAAAAACATGCGTTGGAAATTTTTATCCTAATGAAAAATGTGCCTGCACATAAAACTATTCCATAGGTTAGCTCAGTAAGAGGATTTATAAAGCATTGTTTTTTTGTAAAGCACTTGACTTGAGTGATGTACAACAATGTGTGTTTTGAAGATTGCACTGTACCTTATAATGCTGGAGTGTGTTGAGGCGTTTCCAGTTGCCCTGAACCACAGATGTTAGATCTTCATCTGAGAGAATTAGGTGACCTGCTACACCAGACCGCCATTCTGGGAATGCCCAAGGAACAATAAAAAAACACATGTAAAGTCATATAAAGACATATAAAGTTTGAAAAGAAATAAATAACTAAATAATTAATTTATATGACATAGAAAGGGCACAGATGATATGTGATAGAGAGTGCAGACATGTATGAACGTTCTCACCTAGGTCCACCGAGTCAGCATGTGGTCTATGAGAGTATGAAGTGCCCTTGAACACCTGGTCTAGTATCTTCTCCTTCGCCTGGGTTATAATGTCACAATCTAAAACTTTAGCATCAAACTGGCTGAGTCTCATTCACACCTATTCCTTGCATCAAGATATTCACTGTCTAAAGTGAAAAAAGAATTAGAGATAGAAAGAAGTATATATTTAAATCACATTTCCATTATTTACATTTTATGTAAGCACAAAAAAAAATCTATGAAAATGAAGAATCTATGATTCTGTAATAAATCTTTAAACTGATTTGTTTATTGAAAATATCCCAGTTGATTTCCCTTCAAGACATGGGTTCTCGTTAATAAGGATCTGTTTAAATTACACGTCTTTCACCTCTATCATAAAACCAGCAATGTTTTGCTGAAAAATGACATTTAATTATCTGAACCCTTTGTTTTTTGTATTGGCAGCCAGTTTATAAGAACCAGAGAACTGGACCTAAACTAGGCAACTACAATCATCCTTCAATTATACTCATAAGACAGAAACCCAGGGTTAAGAACCTCACTGTGAGAACAATGTTAATTCTATATTAAAACACTGATGAGCTAAAACATTAGGACCACCTGTCTAACATGCTGTTAGCCCTTCTTGTGCTGCTGAAACTGCACTCACCCACCAAATCATGGACCCCCTGAAGGTGTACTGTGGTATCTGGCACCAATACATTATCAGTAGATTAGTTGAGCCATCATTGGACTGGACTGGTTGCTCCAGCACTTGCCACAGATGCGCAGTCAGATTAACATCTAAAGATCATGACAACACCCTTCTTTAAACCACTCCTGAACAATGTGTACACTGTATCAGGGTGCAATATTCTACTGAAAGAGGCAGCTGCCATCAGGGAATGACACTGTCATGAAAGGTTTACCTGGTCTACAATGAAGTTTTATGTTGGTGGCATGTGGCATGTGAACATGAATGGAAAAAAACAAGATTTCCCAGCAGAACATTGCCCAGAGCTTCACCGACCCTCAAGCAGCTTGTCAGCTTCTTGCAGTGCAAGCTGGTGTCCATAAATACCAAAATAAACGTGATGCAAAAGAAAACAGGACTCTTCAGACCAGAAAACATTCTTCCTCTCCTCCAAGGTCAATTATCTTGTTTGTGTACCCAATCTAGGGACTTTTGGCTCTGGACAGGGGTCATCATGGACACTCTGACCATTCTACATCTACACAGAACCATTATTAAAATGTTCAACACATGGACCTTCTATCATCAAAGAGCCCAGGACGCCCTATATGCTGTCACCAGTTTGTGGTTTGACCCTACTCAGACCACTGTTGGTAGGTTCTAAAAAATGCTGCTGTTCCAACAATTTCACCCTTGTCAGATTACAATCAGATATTTATTCCTTTTCTCCTAAACAAATACATAGACTAAATGAACTGTTTGTTCATTTACAATATAAATTAACTAGACTTTCACATGCGTTCAAGATTATTAACAATACTCACTTTACTTATTACCTAATATTTTGGCTCAGCAGTGTATGTAACATTATTTCTTCTGTGTTATGTGTGTTACATGTAATACACATTAAATTAGTCATAATTACAAGCAAATAACACCAAACAAGCTCTAATTTTAACCCTATACACCTTAGTCAGGTTAGATGCCATGTTAAATTTAAAGGCATGGTTCACCCATAAATGAAATTTCTGTCATTAATTACACACGCTCATGTCGTTCCAAACCTGTAAGACCTTTGAATGGCCGCCGGCCCAGCGCCATTTCACAAGATGGCCGCCAACCCAGCACCACGAGGCAAGATGGAAGCCAGCCCAGCGCCACGGCACAAGATGGCCGCCAGCCCAGCACCACAAGGCAAGATGGACGCCAGCCCAGTGCCACAGCACAAGATGGCCGCCAGCCCAGAGCCACTGCGCAGAATGGCTGCCGGCCCAGCACCACTGCCCATAATGACCGCAGGTCCAGCGACACTGCACAAGATGGCCGCCAGCCCAGCGCCACGAGACAAGATGGACACCAGCACAGCGCCACAGCACAAAGATCCACCAGAGTTGAGTCAGGTTCCAGTTGACCCTCCAGAGTCGAGTCAGGTTCCCGTGGACCCTCCAGAGTCAAGTCAGATTCCGGTTGACCCTCCAGAGTCGAGTCAGGTGCTTGTGGACCCTCCAGAGTCGGGTTAGGTGCTCGTGGACCCTCCAGAGTCGAGTCAGGTGCTCATGGACCCTCCAGAGTCAGGATTAGTCACCGTTGACCTTCCAGAGTCAGGGTTAGTCACCGTTGACCTTCCAGAGCCAGGGTTAGTCACCGTCGACCTTCCAGAGTCAGGGTTAGTCACCGCTGACCAGAGAAGAGACCAAGTCACACATGTGCAAGTCTCAAGTAAGTCTCAAGTCTTAACCTTCAAGTCTCAAGTAAGTCCCAAGTATTTTTTTCTTGGGCAAGTCAAGTCAAGTCAAGTCACAAGCTATGTCAAGTCAAGTTCAAGTCAAGTCACCTTAATATTGTTATTTTACCTGCAGAATCTGATCTTAATAAAGTTAAAAGACAAGATATAAGTAACTGTCAGTAAATTAAAATAATTTGGATTTGCATTGTAAACACTCATGTTCAGTAAAATACATCATGGAATCAAACAAAATTGTAACTTCCTAAAATTATTTATTTTTTCACTTCTGCCAACAGTGTTTGAAATGTTTTACATTTTCAACATTGAGTCCATAAAACTAAACATCCAACAGACTCCTCTCTGAACACCTCTCTCTCTCTCTCTCTCTCTCTCTCTCTCAAACACAGTTTACATACAAAATTAAACTGTTACATTTCTCCTCTCTCTCTCTCTCTCTCTCTCTCTCTCACACACACACACACACACACACACTCTCTCTCTCTCTCTCTCTCTCTCAGAGTATAGAATATAAATATGACGTATTTTCAGTTGTTTCATACTTTTTTGTTATGTACAGTACAGACCAAAAGTTTGGACACACCTTCTCATTCAAAGAGTTTTCTTTATTTTCATGACTATGAAAATTGTAGATTCACACTGAAGGCATCAAAACTATGAATTAACACATGTGGAATTATATATGGAATTATATACATAACAAAAAAGTGTGAAACAACCGAAAATATGTAATATTCTTGGTTCTTCAAAGTAGCCACCTTTTGCTTTGATTACTGCTTTGCACACTCTTGGCTTTCTCTTGATGAGCTTCAAGAGGTAGTCACCTGAAATGGTCTTCAACCGTCTTGAAGGAGTTCCCCGAGAGATGCTTAGCACTTGTTGGATCTTTTGCCTTCTGTCTGCGGTCCAGCTCACCCCTAAACCATCTCGATTGGGTTCAGGTCCAGTGACTGTGGAGGCCAGGTCATCTGGCGCAGCACCCCATCACTCTCCTTCTTGCTCAAATAGCCCTTGATGCCTTTAGTGTGAATCTACAATAGTCAATAGTCATGAAAATAAAGAAAACTCTTTGAATGAGAAGGTGTGTCCAAACTTTTGGTCTGTATTGTACATAACAAAAAAGTATGAAACAACTGAAAATACGTCATATTTATATTCTGTACTGTATATATATATATATGTATGTATATAGGCCTATATATATATATATATATTTATATATATATATATGTATGTAATATGCACTTGTCATGATTGGGTAATCGCGGCAGCTACATTTGTTTTTCTGATTAATTGTTTTGCTCTATGAGAAAGACAAGGTAACAAAATATTCGGGGCTTATGCCCCCTTAGCCCAACCCTAGCGCCGCCCCTGGAATGCGTTTTTTTGACGGCATGCTAGCGGATCATTAGGGGCTGTTCACATCACGTCTTTTGTGCGCGCAAGTTCGTTATTTCCAATGTAGGCGCGCAGTATGCGCGCTCATAATGGAAGCAACGCGCTCAACATCTAAACTTTTCAGAATGCCGCAAGCGCACCGCAGGTCATGTGACAATAACTAACCAATCAGCTTCATCCTTTCTCTTATCAACGTTGAAAGCACAGCTAAGATGAAGGAACAGCTGTTCATAGCTGTATATGGATTGCCATTTTGAAATGAATTTAGTAGCAGAGCTACTGCGAGCGATTTTTAGTGCTGCAAATCCATTTATCCTTTGCTGAAATGTCCGCGTCTTCATTGAGAGAGAGCGTGTCATGGATGCTTAGCAACGACAGACGCCCCAGGAGCACTTCTGCCCGAGCGCTTTGGAAAGAAGTAGAAAGCGGCGCGACTAGCGTTTTCCACGCGTTTTTAGGCGCGAACTATTGAAGACAAAAGCGATGACCCTCGGTACCTCTCAGGCTGACATGTTGATGTGATGTGATATCTGATTTAAGTGGGCGTGGTGTGTAAGGTAGAGAGGGCATGACTGATGGTAGTGTCCTGATCCAGTCACGACGCTATTCTCAGCCTGCGCTCCAGCTGAGTAATCAACTTTATTAAAAAAAATAATTTATATATTTTATATTCAAAATGAAAACATGATGTGATTAACACTCAAGTCATTCAAGTCATCGTGTCTCAAGTCAAGTCAAGTCCCGAGTCTTTAACTTCCAAGTCCGAGTCAAGTCTCAAGTCCTAAAAATAGCGACTCGAGTCGACTCGAGTCCAAGTCATCAAGTCACAAGTCCCCATGTCTGCCGCTGACCCTCCAGAGTCGAGTCAGGTGCTCATGGACACTCCAGAGTCGAGTCAGGTGCTCGTGGACCCTCAAGAGTCAGGGTTAGTCACCGTTGACCTTCCAGAGTTAGGGTTAGTCACCATCGACCTTCCAGAGTCAGGGTTTGTCACCTTTGACCTTCCAGAGTCAAGTCAAGTCACTGGTGATCTTCAAGGACAGAGTCAAATCACTGGGGTTCTTCATTGGAGAATTCAAGTCACCATTGATCTTCCTGT
The DNA here is from genome assembly GCF_023724105.1 of Carassius gibelio. Lineage (NCBI taxonomy): Eukaryota > Metazoa > Chordata > Actinopteri > Cypriniformes > Cyprinidae > Carassius > Carassius gibelio. The sequence goes on along the minus strand of NC_068401.1, from coordinate 19,975,325 downwards.
GCAAATGCAAATTACCAATGATCTTCATGAACAAAGGCAAGTCACCATTGATCTTCATGAACAAATACAAGTCCCCAATGATCTTCATGAACAAATGCAAGTCACCAATAATCTTCGTGAGCAGAGTAAAGTCAGCATTGATCTTCTGGAATCCAGTATAAACACCATGGGATTACCAGTCTAAGAAGAGTCTCGTCACTTCTCTGTGGAATTACCAGAGCCTCCCCACGCCTCTGCTAAACTATCAGAGCCTCTCCACGTCTCTGATGAACTACCAGAGCCTCTCCACGTCTCTGCTGAACTGCCAGAGCCGTTCCACGTCTCTGCTGAACTACTAGAGTCTCCCCTCGGCTCGGCTGATCTACCAGAGTCTCTCCTCGCCTCTGCTGAACTTCCAGAGTCTCATCACATCTCAGTCGAACTCTCTGAGCACCCGACTGATCCTGTTGTGGCCACGGAGGCTACCCTTAACTTGTTCATGTTCTGTGTTTCAGACTTGCCCAACCAGACTTGTCCTCCTGTTCATTCGGCCGCACGGATGTGGTGGTCTTCTGCTCCACCCTCGGGGGCATCTGTTTTGAACGCACGGATGTGGTGGTCTTCTGCTCTGCCCTGGGGGGCGTCCGTTTCAGCCGCACGGATGTGGTGGTCTTCTGCTCCGCCCTGGGGGGTGTCCGTTTTGACCGCATGGATGTGGTGGTCTTCTGCTCCGCCCTGGGGGGCGTCTGTTTTGACCGCACAGATGTGGTGGTCTTCTGCTCTGCCCTGGTGGGCGTCACGCTATGTCCTTCCTGGACTTGTGTTTTTGTTTTCCCGTTCTTCTGCCTGTTTTCCACCTTTGGACCTGGCCCTCCGTCCCTCCCCCTGATCCTCCGCCGGTCCACCTCCCTCCTGGGTTTCTTGTCTGTGTCTTTCTTTCTGTTTCCCTCTAAGGACCTGGCCCTCCGTCCCTCCCCCTGATCCTCCGCCGGTCCACCTCCCTCCTGGACTTCTTGTTTTGTGTTGCACTTCGTCTTGTCTCTGTTTCCCCATTTAACCTGCTCCTCTTGTCTCTGTTTTCCCCATTTTACCCGGCCCTCCATCCCTTCCCCTGGTCCTCCGCCGCTCCACCTCCCTCCTGGTCTCTTTGTGTCTTTGGTCTTCCCTTGGGTTCGGGTGGAGCATCTGGCAGCTGCTCCGTGGAGTAGGGGGTAATGTCACGCTGTCTATTCTCTGTTTCCCTGGGTGTCCACTAGTGGGCTCACTTTCCCTTAGGCACTTCACCATAGGCACTAGAATTCCACTAGTCTTGACCTTTCATCACAGTAATTGCACCTCTGCTAATTGCACCAGGTGCCTTCACTTAACTGTCATTAGCCTCCCTATATTTACCAGTCTTTTCCTGTTGTTTCTATGGAGTCCCTTTCGTGTTTCCAGCCTTCTCGTCCTCCGAGATTCTCCTTTGTCTTCTCGTCCTCCGAGTTCCCATTCTGTTCCCTTTCCTGTTCCCGACTTTGTTTATTTTTTGTTTGTTTTGGACTGCTGTTTTGGTTTTGACCTTGGCTTGTTTCGATCCCGATTTGGATTACCCTTAAATAAAGAACATCTGCAATTGGATCTAACGCTCTCCTGTGTCTCTCTGAACACAATCTTCACATAATGCTAATATCTATAAATGTTTCACTATTGATTTATTGTTGCATTACTCATTGGTAGCACGTAAGCATTAAACATGAAATGGGCATTCTGTTTTTCAGATTTAGACTTGCCTTTTTTATTCTAAAATGTCACTTGTTAAATAATATTGCTATTTGTCATTAACATTACATCCATTAACAAGTTTAGCCTACTCTCCATAGGTTACTAACTTTTTTTTACAGCACTGTATTTAGCACAATCTCTCACATTACATATTACGCACACATCTGTGTATATAAACACGATAAACACAATAAGAGCAACAAGAGAAGCAACTGATCCAACCACAATCTGTGCAACCAGTGGAAAGATGGAGTGACTAGGAGAATCATACTGCACTTGTCCCAGTGAAAAGTCCAGGTTCCCCATATGCACCTGGAAGCAGACAGACAAACACACACTATTATACACCCCTTTTCATGCAATGCAATATCTGCTACAAAAAAAAAATGCAAATCACAGCCACTTCATAATAGAAGATGTAAGTGAGAGGGTGCTGGCTTTATGCTTACTATAAATTCTGGAAAGGCCTCTGCTCCCTCTCACTTGCGCCCATGCCTGAGGGATAGCGGGGGCTGCTGGGGTGGTGGCTCACAATAAAGGTGGTTATGTGTCAAAGTTTTAACAGTACAAACTCCTTCACCAATCAGAGAGTTTAAATTCTCACCCTGTAGAAAGAAATGAAAAAGGGTCTAAGAAAAAGAAGAATCACAAGATCTAAACATGACAAGTAATGGTGGGCAGTATTAGGAATTATCAATCCATGCTGTGAATGGACAGTTAGACTCAATTATTCCAAAAAAAAGTGCCTTAGAACTAATCAATATTGACTGTCATAACAAAAATGAAAGAACCAACAAACACATACATACATAAAAACACAATGGCAACAGTCCCACTAACCTCCACTGATATAACTGATCCAGGTTTCCCAGCTAACAGGGAACGTTCCCATAACTTTCACTAACATTATGTAAAAGTTATGTAAATGTTAGAAAAAAACGTTCCTGACATAATGTTTCTGGAACAGTCTTATAATGTTTTCATAGTTAAAATACATTGTCGTAACGTTGAGGGAAAATGTTCTCATAACAACGTTCTTGCAACGTCTTTATGATGTATTTTTAATTGACTGATGTTCTCATAATGTTGAGCGAAAACGTTCTCATAACAACGTTCTTGTAACGTCTTTATGATGTTATTTTTAATTGACTGATGTTCTCAGAATGTTGAGTGAAAACGTTCCCATAACAACGTTCTTGTTACGTCTTTATGATGTTATTTTTACTTGACTGATGTTCTCAGAATGTTGAGCGAAAACGTTCTCATAACAACGTTCTTGTAACGTCTTTATGATGTTATTTTTACCTGATGTTCTCAGAATGTTGAGCGAAAACGTTCCCATAACAACGTTCTTGTTACGTCTTTATGATGTTATTTTTACTTGACTGATGTTCTCAGAATGTTGAGCGAAAACGTTCTCATAACAACGTTCTTGTAACGTCTTTATGATGTTATTTTTAATTGACTGATGTTCTCAGAATGTTGAGTGAAAACGTTCTCATAACAACGTTCTTGTTACGTCTTTATGATGTTATTTTTACTTGACTGATGATCTCAGAATGTTGAGGGAAAACGTTCACATAACAACGTTCTTGTAACGTCTTTATGATGTTATTTTCAATTGACTGATGTTCTCATAATGTTGAGGGAAAACGTTCCCATAACAACGTTCTTGTAACGTCTTTATGATGTTATTTTTAATTGCCTGATGTTCTCAGAATGTTGAGGGAAAACGTTCTCATAACAATGTTCTTGTAACATTTTTATGATGTTATTTTTACTTGACTGATGTTCTCAGAATGTTGAGCGAAAACGTTCTCATAACAACCTTCTTTTAACGTCTTCATGATATTATTTTTAATTGATTGATGTTCTCATAATGTTGAGTGAAAACGTTCCCATAACAACTTTCTTGTTATGTCTTTATGATGTTATTTATACTTGACTGATGTTCTCAGAATGTTGAGGGAAAACGTTCTCATAACAACGTTCTTGTAACTTCTTTATGATGTTATTTTTAATTGACTGATGTTCTCATAATGTTGAGGGAAAACGTTCCCATAACAACGTTCTTGTAACATCATTATGATGTTATTTTCAATTGACTGATGTTCTCATAATGTTGAGGGAAAGGTTCTCATAACAATGTTCTTGTAACGTCTTTATGATGTTATTTTTACTTGACTGATGTTCTCAGAATGTTGAGCGAAAACGTTCTCATAACAACGTTCTTGTAACGTCTTTATGATGTTATTTTTAATTGACTGATGTTCTCATAATGTTGAGCGAAAACGTTCCCATAACAACGTTCTTGTTACGTCTTTATGATGTTATTTTTACTTGACTGATGTTCTCAGAATGTTGAGGGAAAACGTTCCCATAACAACATTCTTGTAACGTCTTTATGATGTTATTTCATAATGTTGAACAAATACATTCTTAAAACACCATTATTGGAATGGCTTCATTTTCGAAGTGATGGCAACAGAAATTACAAGTGTGACAAGTATAGTAGACCAGGCTATATACCACATTTCTGATCGTTATTTCTATTTTTCCTATTTGTTCCCTATATTGTCCTAATGACAAATGTGGTTACAATTGGTTTATTTTATAATATACCTTTGCAATAAATCATCATGTCTTTGATGAACAAAATTTTTTTTTTTTTAGAACAGAATATGACAAAACATATAGCCTATCTTATTTTAAATTAAATAAGCATAGGCTATACTGCAAAGGTTATGTCATTTACCACTGCATTTTTCAAATATTTTATTACAAACTTTTCCTGAACAAGGTCTACATTGTGAATGGATCTTCAGGTTTTGTACACCACAGGCTTTATTTTATTTTATTTTATTTTTTCCGCTGAAGTGGACAGGACAGAAAAGTAATGGGTGGAGAGAGTGGAACAGGAATAGCATAGAGTCAGGATTGGAACACTGGTCCGCTACCTAACCAGTAACAATTAGGCAACTGCATCCAAAGTACCGCAAGAGAATCCATCTCACAAAAAAAAAACAGAGTTGGCAAGAATTGGTCTACTTTAACACTGCTCCGCGGGTTGTTTTTCATGTCCGCGGGTTTAAGCGACACCAATAACGTGATATTTAACTCTAAAATGCTCTAAAAACCCTCACCAAAAACGTGTATTTTACCTCACCGCAATGCGATTTTTATGGGGGATCCCTAGAAACATGAGTGAACTGGTGTTGTGAAAATCTGGCAACCCTGAAACAAGCCGTCTTTCAGGTTCTGATGTCATCACGGTGCGTATGCATCATGCAGCGCCGTTTTCAAATGAATGGAATACAAAATCTGCAGCTTACCTTTATATATGTCTACTAGGGATGGGCGATACCACATTTTTTCCATGCGACACGATACCGATACTTTTTGTTACAATTTTAACGATACCGATACCAATACACCAATACCGATACCACTTATAATTTTAAAAGTGTATGTGATTTTTCAAAATAATCTTAATTTACTATATATATATATATATATATATATATATATATATATATATATATATATATATATATATATATATATATTAGGGGTGTAACGATACGCGTATTCGTATTGAACCGTTCGGTACGAGGCTTTCGGTTCGGTACGCGATACGCATTATGTACCGAACGGTTCGTTGGACTAATTAATTAAATTTGGAAAATAAAAAAGGTGTGTGAAATATAATGTTATGCGTTCAACAAGGTAGCCCAATAACCCAAACGACGTAACAGGCAATGCCCCTGACACCCCCGAAGAAAAAAAAACACCAACTTATATGTTTATGTTAGGCTACTCAGTCAGGCGCTCGCTCACTCAGTACGCGCTGAAGGCTCGGTACGGAGCCCCGCACGTCACCTGTAGGAGAGAAAAAACATCAATCCGTGGCGACGGTTTTGCAATCCGTCCCCTCAGTTTATAAACCGTGCTCATGAATTAATAAACTGTTCACTCGGTTTAACAAATCGTACCCAGGATTAACAAACCGTGCCCACGAATTCCCAGTCCGTGCGTTTAGATTGTGTAAACCGTACCCTCGGTTTTTGAATCCGTACCCACGAATTCATAATCCGTGCGCACGCTTTCGCAATCCGTTCCCTCGGATTTGAAAACTGACACGCATTTTACACTTAACAGTGAAACATGCATCTAACTCCGGCAGGTGGGGTGAGGTGGGTGGAGCTTAGTATAATAAAATCACAAAAATAAGTCTTCATGTTAAGAAATAATTGTACACAAGCATTTCCAAAACTGTCCAAAGGTTATTTAAAAATAAAGCAATTCACAAATTATTTTATGACAAATATTTTTACTGTCTTGTACTCATTTATTTAGCCTACAAATTAAAATTATAAAAAATAACTTTATTTTTATTTGTATCATTATTATATATTATTAAACAGGTTATGCATAAGAATCTTTTATCCAAAATAACTTACAAAAGAGGAAAAAATTACTCCAGAGTCAGTCACAATGCCAGGTTTATTGCACAATAATAATCAAGTGCTATTAGATTATCAGCAATTGAACAAGATTTTAATGCGCATCTTTCTTATTAAATCTTTGTATTCCACCTCGTACTACACTTGATAGAGAATCACTTAAGACACTTTGCTGTAAACCTATTCCACATAATAATATTCAATAAAACTGTATGTTAACACGTAGGAGTTTGCTGCATGAATCCGTGAGTACGGTTTACAAATCCGAGGGAACGGATTGCGAAAGCGTGCGCACGGATTATGAATTCGTGGGTACGGATTCAAAAACCGAGGGTACGGTTTACAAAATCTAAGTGCACGGATTGGAAATTCGTGGGCACGGTTTGTTAATCCGTGGGCACGATTTGTTAAATCGAGTGAACAGTTTATGAATTCGTGAGTACGGTTTATAAACTGAGGGGACGGATTGCAAAACCGTCGCCACGGATTGCTTTTTTTTCTCCTACAGGTGACGTCCCGGGCTCCGTATACGGACATCACCGCAGCGAATGGTGCATTTACGTTATAGCCGCGGATATGAGACCTTACTCTGTAGTGGAAAACGCAGGTTTTAAGAACATGCTTAATGTAATTGAGCCCCATTACAATATTCCTTCACGAGCCCATTTCAGACAGACCGTAATTCCTGCTTTGTTCCAAAAAACATAAGCCCAAATAGAGAACCAATTGAGTAAAAACACACTAAATATAAAGAGTTATAGAGTTCCATATAAAAAGAGTTACATCTTTGTATTTGTTCATAACCACTACAACAATATTACATTTAATTTTTAAAAAAATTTTTATAAGGAGCTATTTTTGTTTTATACAGTATGCTGCTAAGAAAACACCATAGAAGATGGGTAAAGAATAGCTCCATCATTGTTCAATGTAAAAAAAACACATACTTTGTTAGTTTTAATAAATAAAACATTTTTTAAAAAAATCAAGGAAATTTATCTGCCAATTTTTTCTTTTTGCTGTATCTAAAACGTACCGAACCGTACCGAACCGAACCGTGACATCAGTGTATTGAACCGAACCGAACCGTGAATTTTGTGAACCGTTACACCCCTAATATATATATATATATATATATATATATATATATATATATATATATATATATATATATATATATATATATGTCACGATCATTAGATGGAGTGCCCATGAACTTCAGTAGAGGGCACTCCAATCAGGACCATTCCACATCAACCACCAGATGTCACTCGAACTCTAGCACCTCTCATCTGTTGCACCACACCCGAACTACATTCCCCATGACCTGCACATCATTCATCAGCCAATTTCCTTGCCACACCTGCACCTCATTTACACACACACATATAAGCAGCACACTCACTCTCACTCGCTGCGAAGTCTTGATTTGCTGTGTCTGTCATTTCCGAGCATTTCCCTTGTGTTTGATCTCTCTGTACCTGACCTTTGGATTGTTTATCCCGATTCTGATTCTCTGCTGCCTGCCCCCGACATCTGCTCGTATATATATATACATTTGCAGTTACCATGGCTACAAGAACAATGATTTGTGGTGTTATTGTTAAAACCATGGGTAATTTTCGTAAAGGAACCTGAAAAAAAAAATTGTGTTTGAGCCCATGTGAAAAAGTAGCACCATTTACATATGATTTACAGTTTATTTTAATAAATATCAAACATTCAATTCAATTGTGCATTATAGTTGACACCTACATGAACAACTACAGTTGTTTTTATGACTGTAAGTCATTCTCCTCAAATGCTACTGACGTTAGAAAAGTGTATACCAATATCGCATGTAACTTTATAGATGGTCCCTAAATTTGAGACTCTCGAACGTCCAACGTCAAGCCAACTTCATTTTTTCATAGTTTTCTTTTCTCTGCGCCGGATTGGTGATGTCCTTTACCCAGGCATAGATGTCCATCCATCAATTATAAACATTCAGCCGCAAACATGAGGTGCGAGCGGTCGCGAGCGCGGATGGGAGAATGGGATTTGGAGCCCTATGCAGACTGCGTATTCTGCGTATAGGGATTGGCGGTACCGGTACTGCTGTCATCTTTCGCGCAAGTCGCGACCGTGCATGCCGTGTTGTGATGGTGAATGGCACATTGCAGTGCGCGCAGCCGCATACCAATCGGTGTTAACGTCATACCACCGCGACCGCGAGAACTTTTCTTTTTAGATCACACACACCGTCCAGATTGGCCTGCACACACTGCTTAAAACATTTAGTTATAAAGAAATTATAAATATAATTAAGTATCGATACTTTGCAGAAAATATCAATACCACAATAGAAGCTTCGAAGTGCATATCCCTAATGTCTACCTCTGAGGCCAGATCGCAGCCATTCTAACAGGTGAGTCGATTACACAGTAGGTTGTGTTTTTTTTTCTGCAAATTTGTATGACCGGGTAGCTAGTTTAGAAGCTTGCAGTTATTTTTGCGGGAGACAATTAACTTATAGGCTAACGTTATTTGTTGTTGTGTGGGATTTACTTTGAAGGCCTTTGTTAAATTGAACTTACACGTTTACACGTTACACGTTTCATAACATTCAGTTTTAATGCAAAATACGTATTAATTAAGAAATAATTAATTATTACGAACCGATTTTCCGCGTTTCCCTCACTGCGCGTGCGTGAAACCATAAACGAAACCATGGTGACACCTGACACAGCATGTAGACTGATGTGATGGAGGGATAACTTGTGGAGTTATCCCAGACGGCATTTCAACGTTGATTCAACGTTGAAACAACGTCAGGTACCATGGTTGAATCAACGTTGAATAACCTTTCGATTTTGCAAATTGGATCAACGTTGAAATCACGACGTTGATTCACCGTTGAAATCGTGACGTTGATGTACGGTTGAAATCACGACGCTGATTCACCATTGAAATCCCGACGTTGAATCAACGTTGAATAACCTTTCGATTTTGCAAATTGGATCAACGTTGAAATCACGACGTGGATTCACCGTTGAAATCGCGACGCTGTTTCACCGTCTTACCTGCATTATGGGTGAATTAGGGTCGTGCTGCAGCCCTGGGATGAAAGCTGAATGAGGTGTGGATTTTGAAAAGTTAATCAGCGTTGATAACACGACGTTGTTTCCCCGTCGTACCTGGTACCGTGTATAAATACACCTAGATCCTAGTTTGCATTTAGATCAACATGGTACATGCAAGGCTAAAAATCTAATGACTGGCAGCAATGGCTTTACAAACAACTTCAATAAACTACCACATGCTCAAAATGGTCAAACAGCAGGTAAATTTTGGAAACATACTGTATAAAACAGATGAAAATAATTCACACTTTATTATGCAGAGTATGCATGGAGGTAATGCTAAAAACATGTAGTAGAACAATCCAAATACCATAATATTTAAAGGTTTTTGTAAAATAATTTGGCACAAAAATGCATATTTTTTGCAGCACTTACAAGACAAACCCTTGTACCTTTATGACTGAAACCAGTGGATCTTTTATTTTGGTGGAAAACTACAGTTTCTGTCAAAAACATGTTTTAGTAATGTGTCTCATTACAAGAGTTGTGTACATTTGTGCAGTGAAAATGTGTTGCACAGTACGAGCAGGGAACCTTCAACCAGTTGATTTCTAATGGGAACCCCCCCGGACTGTGTCTTCTTTACCGAGGGGAATGCAGAATGAGATTTCTACTGCAGGGCACTCTAAAATGTTAGAAACAGCAGCCTCGTGTATATAGTGTGGTTGTGCTTCGGGTGATCCTTGAAAGTGTCCCAGCGCTAGGTCCATTCTGACGCCGTCCCCTCCACTCTCTCCCACTTGTGCACTTTCTGTACCGTCCTGTATAAACATTTACATTTAATCATTTAACAGACGCTTTTATCCAAAGCAACTTACAAATGAGAACAACAGAAGCAGTCAGGTGTACAAGCGAACAACAACAGTATAGAAGTGCCATGACAAGTCTCAGTTAGTCTAGCACAGAACGCATCGGCAGGTTTTTTTTATTTTTATATGAAAGACAAGAAAAGAAGGAAAAGTGCTAGCATTAGCTGGTTAAGTTCTGGTGAAAAAGATGGGTCTTAAGATGTTTCTTGAAAATGAGTAAAGACTCAGCAGTTCGGATTGAGATTGGGAGGTCATTCCACCAGCTGGGCACAGTCCAGGAAAAGGTCCGAGAGAGTGATTTTGAACCTCTTTGGGATGGCACCACAAGCCGTCGTTCACTTGCAGAGCGCAAACTTCTGGAGGGCACATAAGATTTAACCAGTTTGTTTAGGTATATCCACAATGTTTCACAATAACTTTGATATTGTGAAATATGTTTAATTAAAAACTGAATGCAAAATAAATCACACAATATTTTCACTTTACAGTTCAGTAACAGTGAGGTTGGAAACAAAGTGGACAACACTATTCATTAAACACTTATTTAATGTATTCAGATGAAAATGTACAATATTAACAAATTATTCACAAGCAGTGTTTTCAGAGCCCCCAGTTACACTGTTTTAATCAGAACACTAGCAATACAGTGTAGTAAAACAAATAAAATCTAATTCAGTAAATTTTTAATAAACTAAGTACAATCAAAACCTATCACAAAAGGTCAAAGCATCTCTAGCAGAAGTGACAGTGCAGTGTAGCAGATGAACAATTTCTTACCAATGTTTCAAGAATAAACTGGATCCTCGATGACTCTACAAGGGGAAAGAAGAAATGGTTTACTGAAAAGTTCTTAAAAAGCAGGATTTCATATTATACCATTTCTTTAAACCACTGGTTCTCAAACTTTTTATGCCAAGTACCACTTCAGAAAATATTTGTTATTAAATATTAAGTTCCACCATAATGACCAACATTACATTTCAGCAGTGTAGTAGGCCAAACTATTCAGCTACAGCTCTACAGTTAAAAAATGAGGCAGTTTTATTTCTAATAAGAATATGAATTGTTGACAGACACTTTACCATGGTAAATACAGTTTGAACATTAACACTACAACTGTGCTTACATACACAGGTAAATGAAAAAAAAGTTTTAATTAAAATGTAATTTTAAATGTAATTATGTAACAAAAGTTACAAAACTGTACTGTACTTTAACTCTAACATACTTAAATGTGCAAAAAAAAAACCTTACTCAAAGATTAAGTTAAAATGTATTAACATTAATTAGTTTAATTTAGTGATTCACCTGCATATCAACTAGAGGGGGCCTGACACTTTGAGAACCATGGCTTTAAACAATCCTTTTTTTTATTTATTCATTTTCATTAATTCATTAAAAATATATAATTTAAATACCGACATTTGCACTTATATGTTTCAGAAAACACTTTGAAACTATTATAAGAATAGAACATATATAACACACCTAATGCATGGGATTCATATCAGGAAAATATGGGAAAATCTCTAAACCATCTCTACATCTCTCTTACCAGCAACACAGTAGGTGAGCATCTAACTTGATCAGCTGTGATAAAGCAATGCAAAAATAGACACACGGGTATTTATTTATCTGCAGGTTACATGTCCTTTAGACTACCCATTTGTAAACTCTGGTAATACTTTACTATTTTCAAAAGATAATAAAGATAACGTTAGCGATTTTCTTACCTCATTTTGCCAGGATGTTTTCAGGACCTCGCAGAACACCTGACCCTTCTTGTGTTCACGGTTTTTGTTCTCCATTGACATGTCACGACTCAAATGCGCTCGAATAAAAAAAAATGTACACGCAAATATGAAATAATTCGGGACCGACCGAGCAGTCAGTTATAACGAGCAGCAGCTCACAGTTAGCCGCCTCACTCACAGAAAGACGACAATAACGGTCGAATGTAGAAAGGCGCGAACCGATTCATTGTCCAGTTTCCTGAATGACAGCCAGATTAACCAATCATGATAGAAGTAATAAAATAAAACTACCATTGGGAGTTGAAATGTATATAGTTTTATTGTTGTTAATGATGATAATATTTAACATATACCTTTAGATTTTAGAATAGGTATCATGACTAAAATATTTTAAAATGCTATTAAAAATAATTAATTAATTTAAATAATTTAATATAAATAATTTAAAAGCTTGTTAACCTTTTTCTACCATTTAGCATTAAACATTTTTAACTTTGTTTCATTAAAACAACGGACCTTATTTCAACCATATTTCAATGTTGAAAGTTGGTCATGTGCTGGAAGTTTTTCAACAGTTCATCTTTAAACGTTGAATCAACGTTGAAACCACAACTGACCTTATTTCAAACATATTTCAACATTGAAAGTTGGTCATGTGCTGGATGTTTTTCAACCATTCAGCTTTAAACGTTGAATCAACGTTGTTTCAACGTTGAAACCACAACTGACCTTATTTCAACCATATTTCAACATTGAAAGTTGGTCATGTGCTTGATGTTTTTCAACCATTCAGCTTTAAACGTTGAATCAACGTTGTTTCAACGTTGAAACCACAACTGACCTTATTTCAACCATATTTCAACATTGAAAGTTGGTCATGTGCTTGATGTTTTTCAACCATTCAGCTTTAAACGTTGAATCAACGTTGTTTCAACGTTGAAACCACAACTGACCTTATTTCAACCATATTTCAACGTTGAAGGTCGGTCATGTGCCGGCTGGGATGGCAAAGAAAAATAAAAATAAAAGAGGGGAAAAAAACGCCTGCTTACCTCCAGTTCGCGTTGCAAAATGGATTGACCATATTGGCTACGTCTTCCCAGACCCAGCCACCTGCGCGTCTAGATACGCCGACGCCTTTTTTTTTTTTTTTTGACGTTTCAGCACCCATAATTGCGCTTTGCGCATAGCACCAAAGCAGTGCATTTATCCCGGGAAAGCATGTTTATTCTGAAACAGCCACAAACATCCGGGTTCTGGGACCCTACGTGTTGATTCGGTTGATTCCTCACGTATAGTGTGAGCAGTCAAATCGCAACTCGGCAATCGGACCGTACAGTGAGTGCACAAAAATCGTGAGCTTTGTCTTTACATCGCATGCGATCTACCCCTACAGTGTGAGTTGGTACCTTGCTGAAATCGCAGTGTATGCCCGCCTTTACAGTTACTTTTCAAAGGTTTCTCAAACATGGAGTCTGACATGAACGGGGTATGATTTTTTTTATTTATTATTATTATTACAAAAAGAGAGTGGTTAGTACTTCAAGGTTGTAAGAGTTTGCACTTGGAACACAGTGTCATATGCATTTGTCTACACGGAGCTCACAACGAGCGAATTTATTCTTATTTAAGACCTTTTCAAATTAAATTATATCGGCGATTGCATGCAATTTACCCGTTAGAACACACCAAGAGCTAAATTCAGATGTTTCTGGACTGTTTAAAGTAATAACATGATATATTCGCGGCAGCCAAATGTCCGCTAGCTCGCGATGTATTTCTCTGAACACTTGAAGTCCACATGACAGCCGCGTTTCGGGGCGAGATCGGACAAATAAATAGGCTACACGTTTCATTCACACTGACACGCTAAACCAACATATGTTATTATTACCGGGTCAGATCTCATTAATAAATTATGTCTCTGGCCAAAGAACAGAGAGAAAGACGAGAGAGAAATGAGTGCTTCATCAGCATTTTTTAAGAGCTTCCAAATATAATAAATGAACTAATCCACCCATTAGAACACAACAAGAGCAGAATTCAGGTGTTTTTGAGCTGTTTATGCAAAATGAAAATGAAAAATAATTTGACAGCGTGATACAGCTTATGAATACTGGAAGGAAAAAAAGTCACGACAGCCTTTTAACTCGAGTCGATTAACGCATATACGCGTTTTGAGTCATTTTCTCCTGATAACCCCGAAAATTACTTAAATTACACTTTCAGTTTTAATCGTACAGATCTGAGCAATACATCAACCGAATCTGTAAAGGGTCCACTTTTTTTGTATAAAAACATAATAACAACAAAACTTTGTGCACTTATAAAATAAAGATAACAAACAAGGTGTGCTGTCTCCAGCCTTGGTCTGCGCTGATCTTCATTTACAAACACGTCATTAAAATGAACTGTAACTCCATGAATACTCAACGAAGAGACATGAGAGATATATCTATAGAAAGCTTGACATTTCTACTTTTAAATCAAACAAGTGTTGCCGAACAAATATTCTGTGATAAAGTAATCCATATCAAAACAACGCGATATCCTTTTTTCACGTCTAATGTGTATGGAAGGCCAAGAGGGTCAAATATACACGTTAATTTTAACGTGTCTCTGTAAAGGGTCTACTTTTTTTTGGATACAAACGTAATAACAACAAAACTTTGGGCACTTATAAAATAAAGATAACAAACAAGGTGTGCTGTCTGCATCCTTGGTCTGCGCTGATCTTGATTTACAAACACATCATTAAAATGAACTGTAACTCCATGAATACTCAACGAAGACACATGAGAGATATCTATAGAAAGCTTGACATGTCTACTTTTAAACTAAACAAGTGCTCCTGAACACATATTCTGTGATAAAGTAATCCATATCAAAACAACCTCATTCACGTCTCCTCATTATATCTAATGTGTATGGAAGGCCAAGAGGGTCAAATACACGTGAATTTTAACGCGTCAACAACATGTTAAATACGTGTATTTCATGCGTAGACAACACGTATTTAATATTATTTATTTATCGGCGCTGCATAACATGGTAAAGTCATTTATATATATATATTTTAAGAGCTTCTTAAAATACTACATTACTCTGATATTATATCCAATATTATTTAACGCGTGTTGTTTACACATGAAAAATCAGGGTATTTAACATGTATTTCACGTGTTAAATACACGTGAAATACACGTGAAGTACACGTTAAAAATCAGTTTGTAGAGGTCAATGTCATTGGCTGCTGGGGACTTGGGTCAAACCACTTCTGTGAGCTTAGAGGGGTGTACCATTCATAGACAGGCAACCACCATTTAACATGCTATAGATCAGCTTATTCAGCCTTATTATTTAGTCTTTTTTCTTTTCTGTTTTGTATAGCCTATAGAAATAATATATTTAAGTTTCAGTTTTATGAAATATTTATTTTATAATAAATATTAATTAAAATTTTGTGGTGATAGTATAAAGTTTATAAAAGTTACAGTATTTTGTAATGAAACAGGACTTTTTGTTGAGCTCTTGACTCGCCGAAGTATACTATATATAGTGTCCCTTCTTTAATTTTTCAGTAATGTGTTATAACTTTTAAAATATGTTGTCAGTACCAATAAAATAAGATTAAATTGAATGGTATTTAGGAGATTATGGTTTTTGCATGACTTATTTCGCATGACTTATTTACCTGTCGTAGCCTCATAGCCTAGGCTTTTTATTTAAAAAAGAAAACAGCAAGGGACCATGGAAAAAGACTGTCGCAGGTGTATTTTTTAATGGTATTATTTATTTATTTTTTTGGCAGCGGGGCAACTCAAGAATGATGGGCACACAAGTACTGTGGCTCTTTTGCCCCATGGCCAAAATGGCCAAGCCAACATCAAAGTTGGTTCACTAACTTTTAATTAGGGCCCGAGCACCGAGGTGCGAGGACCCTCTTGTATCTGCTTTGTTTATTATTAGGGCCCGAGCACCGATGGTGTGAGGACCCTCTTGGAATTGCTCCGTTTATTATTATTATTATTATTCTTATTATTAGGGCTCAAGCCCGAAGGGGCCAAGAGCCCTATTGTTGTTCTAAGGATTATTCTTATTTTTATTTTTTATTAAACCTTCAGGGGGTTTTTAGGGGCCTTAACATGCTCAAAAACTCTTGAAAATTGGCACACACATTGGAATCTGCGGCCATCAGGACGCTGCAGAGGCTGGGACCCGGGCGTGGCACAGGGGCTCTACAGCGCCCCCTGGAACACCTTCAGAAATCTTGAACCATAGCTCACACACACTTGCATATATTTATATGAAACTCGGTACACTCATAGATCTCATTGAGCCGAACAACTTTCACACTTTATGTCATAGGCTCCGCCCAACAGGAAGTCAGCTATTCAGGGCTGTTTAAAAAAAGCATGCTCTGGAATTTGAAATACTCCTCTGAGGTTTTCAACCCGTTCGCCACGAAACTCGGTGAACATGATCTCAAGACATTGGGGATGAAAAATTGCGAGGGGATTTTTGATATCTCGAACGGTTTGCCCGTGGCGAGGCGTGGAAATTATGGCGAGAAATGAGAAACAGGAAATGTCTAATAACATCCACATACATTTCCTGAATTTGATCAAACTTCATTGGTTTGTTCGTTGTATGATACCGATCGTATATATGTGACTATTAAGAGTCAACATTATAGCGCCACCAACTGGCAGCAGGAAGTGTGTCTTTTCCAAATGCTTTGAATTCAGCATCTTATTTTTACTCTATTTACTTAAAACTTCATCAGAATAATGACAAAACACGGCCGATGTAAATCTGTTGTGGGGATATTGATATCTGATATAGTGTTGCCATGGCAACGTGTCAAACTTGAATGTTCTGTTATGGTGAGTTTGAGGCAGAAAACAAGCTCAGATTTACATGAAACTCAAAACACATATCAGTATTAGTGATAGCTAGACAATGGAAAAAGCTTTTAAAAGGGCGTGAAGGAGGCACTCTATAGCGCCACCTTTTGTCAAAAGTGGGGGGGTTAGTTTTAGCTACAGACACCAAACTTGGTACATAAATTGTTCTTTTCAAGTCGGACAACTTTCTAATTCACAGTCATCAGCTACGACCAACAGGAAGTCGGCTATTTTGATTTGAATATTTAAATTGAGCTCTGATTTAATGCATACTCCTCACAGGAAATGTTCACTATACTCACCAAACTTTGTCTACATGTTGAAAAAACATTGAGGAACTTAAATTGCGAACGGATTTTGGTTAGCTTGAACCGTTTTGTCGTGGTGATTTTTTGAAATGACAGTAAAAAGGGAATCATTAATTGTCTTGTATTTTGAAATACAGCTTCCAAACACTTAAAAAAAAAATTCATACAGAGATCAAATCTTTCTGAGGACATATGCATAGTTTCATGACTTTACAACACTGTATGATTAAAAGAAAATTAAAAAACTGTCAGACATCTCAACTCACTCTGTCCCTCTGTTTGAGCAATGTATGTGTGCTGACTGAGTGCATGTGTGTGTGTGAGTATGTGTGTGTGAGTGGGGGATGGGCATGAGCTGAGTGGCAGACACAATGAGAGAGAGAAAGAGAGAGAGAGAGACTTAATCATCTCTTTAATCACCAGAAAAAAAAAGTATTTTAAATTGTTATTTTTTGTTGCTGTTGCTAACATTGCTGTTTTCATTACAGCTTAAGAAATCTCTTAGGCCTTATCCTTTTCTGACAGTTTCAGGAATTAAAAACAAAATTCTAAAAATACTTATTTGTGCTGCAAATAATAATTTCAACTCATTTGATACTGACCTATTCCATCCTGTGACATGACATGTATCTACATTTTTAAAATCTCATGGATGTAACAGTAAAACTGTTCAGTTCACAGATCAAGACTAAGCTTCTTCCACAAATGCTTATAAGTCATTAAAGGATTTAATAACACTGTAAAATAATGTCTAATTTGTTAACATTAGTAAATGCATTGGTAACACTTTATAATAACTGCACTCATTAGTAAATAGTCAGTTTATGCTTTATAAAGCCTTGTCCCAATATTAATAGTCAGTAGTAAGCAGTTTATAAATACAGCTATAAATAGCTTGTTTTTGGTTTATAAGCACATTTATTAAAAAGGAGAGTAAAGGGTCAGTTATCTTCATATGAAAAATAAAAAAAATAAAAATAAACAAACAACAACACAGATTGATACAGAACTCAGAAATTTTATTGTGGATTTATGATAAAATCAGCATGTAAAAATGAATTCATACTCCTCCGAGAAGACATAAGTAGTTCACACCAAACTTTTTCAACATGATGCTAATATACTGAAGATGTTAAATTGCGAATGGGTTTAGGATACCTTAAATGGTGTGGCCATAGCGATTTATTAAAGTAACATAAAAAAATACAATAGTTATTTTACGATATCTTTAAAATTTTTCATTTCAACTCTTCATAATTTTTTATATATGTAGAAGTCATCATTTGAAGGAAGCACAGTAAGTTTCATAGCTTTATCATTTTCAAGAGCCAGCATAAAATTAAAACTATCATAACTTATAAATCAAGCTTGCAATTCTTAGTACCAATAATGGCCACCAGATGGAGCTATAGGATTACTTTTAAATAATTATTGTAGAAACGAGTATGATTTAAATCATTTATAGAAATCTTTCAAAGAAAAATAATATGAATTTTATGTATTTACTGATAAAATGACCCTCACTTAATTAGAATAACAAGCTGAAGTATTGTGAACTGTATATTAAGAAATAATTCTTTATAGGCTTTATGGACAGATACGTTTTGAGTGACTCTTGAAGGTTCAGCCCCACATCCTCTTTTACCACTGTTTAAAGAATTTATCTTACAGAACAGGTGCAAATGAATTTTGGATAGCTTGAATGGTTTTGTCATGGTGATTTATTGAAATAACAGTAAAAAAGTAACCAGTAAATGTCTTTTATTTTTTTAAAGTGCAGCTTCTAAACACTTCAAAAAAAAAATTTACACATAGAAGACAAGTCATTCTGAGAAAATATGCATAGTTTCATTACTATACAACACCATATGGATGATAGAAAATTAAAAAACTATCATACATCTGATGTCACTCTGTCCCTCTGTCACTGTGGGTAATGTGTGTTTGTGTGTGTGTTTGTGTGTGTGTGTGTGTGTGTGTGTGTGTGTGTGTGTGTGTGTGTGTGTGTGTTAAGTGAATTAGGTGTGAAACTATCAGGGACCATTGAGTCTCCAGTGCCAAAATTTTACAGAACTGCCACTTTCCTGGAGTCTCAGAATTACAATGTGTCAGGTTCTGAGAGATCTAAGATTCCAAAAAATGATTTAATTAGAATACCATGAAGTTTTGTGAAATACTATATATTAAGACTTTATATATAGGCTTTATGAACAGATTAGAGTGACTCGTGAAGGACCAGCACCACCTCCTCTTGTCTGATGGTTTGAGGAATATATCTTCCAGACTCCGGGATTAAGATTTAGGAGCTCTTTTTTATTCCACCTCCTTTCCTGAAAGTCTGTCTTGCAGAATTGACTAAAAATTAATATTCACATTAATTCCTAATTATTTAGCAATTCTTTTTGTCAGTTCTTCTTGACCTGTTTTTTTCTTCTTCTTTTCTGACCTCATGACCCAGTCAGCATTTTTTGTACAATGGCCAAGTCTTAACTTATCAATTTCTGTATTGCATTTGTGTTTGATATTTCTCATGGGCTTTACAGTTTGAGTTAAAACTCTTTTTTAGCACATTTCATCTGTAAAAGAAAACATGCCCAATAATTCTGCACACATGGATATAAGGAGTTTTTCTCTTCCAGCTTTCCTGGACTATTGTATAGCACTCATAAATGATTAAATAAAAAATAATGGTAGTTATTAAGTTTGATATGGTTTGGAATTGGTAAAATGTGCTTGGAAAAAAAATCACAATAAAACAATGTTTTAATGTTTAAGTTTGGAATATTAACTGACATGAATGAATGCTATATAAATATTGTTCATGTTAACATAATGTTTATAAATGAAATATTATTGTAAAGTGTCACTAAAGTTATATATATATTGTTCTGTGAATGTGATTTTAAAGTCTTGATGATTCTGATTAACCCTTTAACTGCTTTATCCTTTAAAACCTCACTGCCAGAGGGATATTGCGAATGCATGTGCCCGCTGGGCACAGTTTACCTGATGCCACCGGGGTGGCGATGGCATTGGTGGCTTGAGCCCGCCATCGCTGCTTGCAGCTATATTTAGGGCCCGAGCACCGATGGTGTGAGGACCCTATTGGAATTGCTCCGTTTATTAGGGCCCGAGCACCGATGGTGTGAGGACCCTCTTGGAATTGCTCCGTTTATTATTATTATTATTATTATTATTAGGGCCCGAGCACCGAGGTGCGAGGACCCTCTTGTATCTGCTTTGTTTATTATTATTATTATTATTATTATTATTAGGGCCCGAGCACCGATGGTGTGAGGACCCTCTTGGAATTGCTCCGTTTATTATTATTATTATTATTATTATTATTATTCTTCTTCTCTAAGATGAATCGCATTTTTGAGGGCCTAAACATGCTCGAAAAGTCATGAAACTTTGCACACACCTCAGAACTGGCGAAAATTTACGTCTGATATGGGTTTCAGAAGTGGGTGTGCCAAAATGGCTCAACAGCGCCACCTATACACGTTCAACGGTGTGCGCCTCGAGCTACGTTTCACGTACATGTATGAAAATCGGTATACACATGTAACTCTCCAATACCTACAAAAAAGTCTCTTGGAGCAAAATCCGAAACCCAACAGGAAGTCGGTTATTTCTAATATTATGAGCAAATTTTGTGTCATTTTTGTCATTTCCATGCGTTGTATTTTAACGAACTCCTCCTAGAGATTAATTCAGATCAACACCAAATTTGGTATGCCTAATCTAAAGGCCTTTGCGATGTTAAATTGCGAAGCTTTTGAGTTTTCGTTGAAGGGCCTGTGTGTGGCGGCCTGGTGAATTTCGATGATTCGCCATGAAACAGGAAGTTCCTATAACTCAGACATACAATGACCAATCTGCCCCAAACTTCACATGTTGGATGAGACTCCTGTCCTGAACAGTTTGACACGACAATATTCAGTTATAGTCATAGCGCCACCTATTGGCAACAGGAAGTGACATATTTTACGCTGCGACAAACTACTCCTAGAAATTTTATGACATCAATGTCTTTTTTGTGGTCAGTCTAATCTAAAGGCCTGTGCGATGTTCAGTTGTGAAGATCTTGAGTTTTCGTTAAAAGGCTTGTTCATGGCGCCGCGACGAAGTTCGATGTCTCGCCATGCGAATAAAAGATGTTATAACTCAGGCATAAGATGTCCGATCTTCCCCAAACTTCACATGTGTGATAAGAGTCCTGGCCTGAACAGATCTTTCGGCCAATATTCCACCGGGTGTGGCAGAATGGCTCTATAGCGCCACCTATACACTTTCAACGGAGTGCGCCTCGAGCTATGTTTCACGTACATGTACAAAAATTGGTACACACATGTAACACTCCAATACCTACAAAAAAGTCTCTTGGTACGAAATCCGGATCCCAACAGGAAGTCGGTTATTTTGAATTTTCCCTTCAAAATTGCTGTTGTTTTTGCCATTTTCAGGGGTTGTACTTTAACGAACTCCTCCTAGAGATTTATTCAGATCAACACCAAACTTGGTCAGTGTAATCTAAAGCCCTTTGCGATAATAAATTGCGAAGGACTTGAGGTTTCGTTAAAGGGCGGGTCCATGGCGGCCTGACAAATTTCGATGTTTCGCCATGAAAAAGGAAGTTGCTGTAACTCAGACATACAATGTCCAATCTGCCCCAAACTTCACATGTTGGATAAGACTCTTGACCTGAACAGATCTACATGCCAATATTCAGTTATAGTCATAGCGCCACCTATTGGCAACAGGAAGTTACATATTTTACAATGCGACAAACTACTCCTAGAAATTTTATGACATCAATGTCTTTTTTGTGGTCAGTCTAATCTAAAGACCTGTGTGATGTTTAGTTGTGAAGATCTTGAGTTTTTGTTAAAAAGTGTGTCCATGGCGCCGTGATGAAGTTCAATGTCTCGCCATGGGAATAAAAGATGTTATAACTCAGGCATAAAATGTCCGATCTTGCCCAAACTTCACTTGTGTGATAAGGGTCCTGGCCTGGACAGATCTGAAGGCCAATATTCCATCGAGTGTGGCAAAATGGCTCAATAGCGCCACCTATACACTTTCAACGGAGTGCGTATACACTTTAAACGGAGTGCGCCTTGAGCTATGTTTCACGTACATGTACAAAAATCGGTACACACATGTAACACACCAATATCTACGAAAAAGTCTCTTGGTACGAAGTCCGAATCCCAACAGGAAGTCAGTTATTTGGAATTTTCTCTGCAAAATTAGTGTTGTTTTGGCCATTTTCAGGGGTTGTACTTTAACGAACTCCTCCTAGATATTTATTCAGATCAACACCAAACTTGGTCAGTGTAATCTAAAGCCTTTTGCGATCTTAAATTGCGAAGATCTTGAGGTTTCGTTAAAGGGCGTGTCCATGGCGGCCTGACAAATTTCATTGTTTCGCCATGAAATAGGATGTTGTTGTAACTCAGGCATAAAATGTCCAATCCTCCCCAAACCTCACATGTTCGATAAAAGTCCTGCCCTGAACACATCTGAAGGCCAATTTTCCATTATAATGATAGCGCCACCTGCTGGCAACAGGAAGATTTGCACATATATGGAATAAACATTGATATATTCTACTTATATTTATGAGTTTAAACGCATATTTCTCACCGTTCACCTATTAACTAAAGCCACTCGCTGCCGGTGAGCCCGGGTGCGAGGGCCCGTTCATCGCTGCTTGCAGCTTTAATTATTATTAGGGCCCGAGCACCGATGGTGTGAGGACCCTCTTGTATCTGCTTTGTTTATTATTATTATTATTATTATTATTAGGGCTCAAGCCCAAAGGGCGAGAGGCCTATTGTTTTCCTTAGGATTATTTTTTATTATTATTATTATTATTATTATTATTATTATTATTATTATTTTTTTCCAACGTCTCGGGGGCTTTTGGGGCCCTTAACGTGCTTAAAAAGTCTTGAAAATTGGCACACAGATTGGAACCTGCGGCCATTAGGGCCGGGCAGAGACTGATACACGGGCGTGGCACAGGGGCTCTACAGCGCCCCCTGGAATATGGAGGGCCATATATCATACATTCTTGCTCGTAGACGAATGAAACTCGGTACACATATAAATCTCATCAATCCAAACAACTTTTGTATTGCATATCATAGGCTCCGCCCAACAGGAAGTTGGCTATTTAGGGTTTAGTATTCAAATTTTTCGTCAAAGTTGTGGGGGCTTTTGGGGTCCTTAACATACTCAAAAACTCTTGAAAATTTGCGCACACTTTGGAATCTGTGGCCTTTAGGAGCCTGCAGAGGCTGGGACCCGGGCGTGGCACAGGGGCTCTACGGCGCCCCCTGGAACACAGTCAGAAATGTTGATGTATAGCTCACACATACTTGCACATATTCATATGAAACTCAGTACACATATAGATCTCATCGTGCCGAACAACTTTCGTATTGCATGTCATAGGCTCCACCCAACAGGAAGTCAGCTATTTAGAGTTATGTAAAAAGCGCATGCTCTGGAATTTGAAATACTTGTCATAGGTTTTTTTCTCGATTGCCGCCAAACTTGGTCAACATGATCTCAAGACACTGGGGATGAAAAATTGCCAGGGGATTTTTGATATCTCGAACGGTTTGCTCGTGGCGAGGCGTTGAAATTATGGCGAGAAATGAGAAACAGGAAGTGTCTAATACCGTCCACATACATTTCCTGATTTTAATCAAACTTCATCAGATTATTCGTTGTATGATGTCGATCGCATATATGTGACTATTAGGAGTCAAAGTTATAGCGCCACCAACTGGCAGAAGGAAGTGTGTCATTTTCAAAATGATTTGAATTCAGCATCTTATTATTACTCGATTTGCTTCAAACTTCATCAGAATAATGTTAAAACACAGCCGATATAAATCTGCAAGGGGGATATTGATATCTAAAAAATTGTTGGCGTGGCAACATGTCAAACTGGAATACTTCTCAGGTGATTTTGAGGCAAATAACATACTTAGAATTTCACAAAACTCTGAACACACATCAGTATTTCTGATAGGAACTTAAATTGTGAATGGATTTTGGATAGCTTGAATGGTTTTGCCGTGGTGATTTTTTTAAATGACCTTACAAAGGGAATCATTATTGTATTTTTAAATTGCAGCTTCCAAACACGTCAAAGAATTTTTTCATACAGATGAAAAAGTCATTC
This sequence comes from Carassius gibelio, assembly GCF_023724105.1. Classification (NCBI taxonomy): domain Eukaryota; kingdom Metazoa; phylum Chordata; class Actinopteri; order Cypriniformes; family Cyprinidae; genus Carassius; species Carassius gibelio. Next base: position 19,951,018 of record NC_068401.1, on the reverse strand, counting down.
TGAGGAAATATGCATAGTTTAACGACTTTACAACACTGTATGGATAACAGAAAATTAAAAAACTGTCAGACATCTCATCTCACTCTGTCCCTCTGTTTTAGTATATGTGCTTCAGACTTCCATTGTCTGAGAGAAATTGCGCCCCTACAGGTTCAATTCCCGAACTTTTACTTTCACTTTTAAATCGGTTAAAAATACAAATAAATACTTAGATTTAATTCACACTGACAAGCTAAACCAACATATCTGATTATTACCGGTTCAGGGCTCATGGATAAATTATTTCTGGCCAGAGATACGTGAGAAATAGGAGAGATGAATCACCGCTGTGACCACGAGCGTCTGGAGTAAAGAGCTCAGAGAAAACGAATTTATCCCTGTTTTAAAGCTTTTAAAAATAAATTATTACAGCGATATCACACAATCAACCAATTAGAACACACCAAGAGCTAAATTCAGATGTTTTTGAACTGTTTGTGTGAAAATGAAATATTTGTGGCTGCCTATCTGAAATCACGCCTCCGATCAGCGCGTACAGTGTCGAGCTCAAAACAAACGAATTTATTCTTGTTTAAGAGCTTTTTTAAATAAAATATTACCACAAATGCACACAATAAACCCATTGTAACACTACAAGAGCTAAATGCAGGTGTTTGTGACCTGTTTAAGTGTGCAAGACTATTTGAAAGCGCGACTGGCAGAATAACATATATCTCTCGAGCTGCAGGATTCTGCCTTTCGTCGTACGAACGAACACATAACGGACAAGATTATTTCAAAATACATAATAGCTTGGCGAATATAAACGAAAACAGCCACGTGAACATGAACTGGATCTACTGGATTTGAATATTAAAGTGACCACATTTACCACTTGCTTCTGTCTTCAATTTTAATCTATATAAAAAAGGAAACTCATTCGACTTGGCTGCTTTTTTAATGTGTGGGTATTTATTTATTTACCTTTTTATACATTTTGTATAATTTCATAGTTTGTGTATTACAATTATGAAAACAAAAATAAATTTAGCCACTCACATAGAAATAGCTTAGGCCTTAACCTTTTTCTGTCAGTTTTAGGGATTTTTAAAAATCCTAAAAAAACCTTATTTGTGCTGCAAATAATAATTTCAAACTCATTTGATACTGACCTATGACATCCTGTGACATTATATTTATTTGAATTTACATAATCTCATAGATGTAACAGTAAATCTGTTGAGCTCACAGATCAATACTAAGCTGTAATGCAAGCAGAACTTTCACAAATGCTTATGAGTCATTTAAGGATTTGATAACACTGTAAAATAATGTCTAATTTGTTAACATTAGCAAATTCATTGATAACACTTTATAATAACTGCACTCATTAGTAAATAGTCAGTTCATGCTTTATAAAGCCTTGTCCCAATATTAATAGTCAGTAGTAAGCAGTTTATAAATACAGCTATAAATAGCTTGTCCTTGGTTTATAAGCACATTTATTAAAAAGGAGAGTAAAGGGTCAGTTATCTTCCTATGAAAAATAAAAGATAAAAATAAACAAACAACAACACAGATTGATACAGAACTCAGAAATTTTATTGTGGATTTATGATAAAATCAGCCTGTAAATGAATTCATACTCCTCCTCATACTACCCCATACTCCTTTTTCAACATGATGCCAATATACTGAGATGTTAAATTGTGAATGGGTTTAGGATAGCTTAAATGGTGTTGCCATAGAGATTTATTAAAGTAACATAAAAAATACAATAGTTATTTTACTATATCTTTAAAATTTTTCATTCTAACTCTTCATAATTTTTTATATAAGTAGAAGTCCTCATTTGAAGGAAGCACAGTAAGTTTCATAGCTTTATCATTTTCAAGAGCCAGCATAAAATTAAAACTATCATAACTTATAAATCAAGCTTGCAATTCTTAGTACCTATAATGGCCACCAGAGGGAGCTATAGGGTTACTTTTAAATAATTATTGGAGAAACGAGTATGATTTAAATAGTTTATAGAAATCTTTCAAATAAAATAATATGTATTTTAGGAATTTTACTGATAAAATGACCCTCACTTAATTAGAATAACAAGCTGAAGTATTGTGAACTGTATATTAAGAATAATTTTTAATAGGCTTTATGGACAGATACGTTTTAAGTGACTCTTGAAGGTTCAGCACCACATCCTCTTTTACCACTGTTTAAAGAATTAATCTTACAGAACAGGTGTGAATGAATTTTGGATAGCTTGAATGGTTTTGTCGTGGTGATTTTTTGAAATAATAGTAAAAAAGGAACCAGTAAAAAAAAGTGCAGCTTCTAAACACTTCAAAAAAATGTACACATAGAAGACAAGTCATTCTGAGGAAATATGCATAGTTTCATGACTATACAACATTATATGGATGACAGAAAATTAAAAAACATACATCTGATGTCACTCTGTCCCTCTGTCACTGTGTTTGTGTGTGTTTTAAGTGAATTAGGTGTGAAACTATCAGTGAGCATTTAGTCTCCAGCGCCAACATTTTACAGAACTGCCACTTTCCTGGAGTCTCAGAATTACAATGTGTCAGGTTCTGAGAGATCTAAGATTCCAAAAAATTATTTAATTAGAATACCATGAAGTATTGTGAAATACTATATATTAAGACTTTATATATAGGCTTAATGAACAGATTAGAGTGACTCGTGAAGGACCAGCACCACCTTCTCTTGTCCGATGGTTTGAGGAATATATCTTCCAGAATCTGGGATTAAGATTTAGGAGCTCATTTTTATTCCACCTCCTTTCCTGAAAGTCTGTCTTGCAGAATTGACTAAAAATTAATCTTCACATTAATTCCTAATTCTTTTGCAATTCTTTTGTCAGTTCTTCTTGACCTGTTTTTCTCTTCCAGCTTTCCTGGACTATTGTATAGCACTCATAAATGATTAAATAAAAAATAATGGTAGTTATTAAGATTGATATGGTTTGGAATTGGTAAAATGTGCTTGGAAAAAAATCACAATAAAACAATGTTTTAATGTTTAAGTTTGGAATATTAACTGACATGAATGAATGCTATATAAATATTGTTCATGTTAACATAATGTTTATAAATGAAATCTTATTGTAAAGTGTTACTAAAGTTATATATATATATATATATATTGTTCTGTGAATGTGATTTTAAAGTCTAGATGATTCGGATTAACCCTTTAACTGCCATATCAAGTTCAAGTTCAAGTTCAATTTATTTGTATAGCGCATTTACAACAGCCTCCTGGCTGACCAAAGTGCTTTAACATAAGAGCAAGAATATTACACATACATAAAAATAGACCAGACAAAAAATGTAAAACCACCCATTTCAAAATGTAGCATAACACAGTAGTCAGTACACTAAGGAAAATAAAAAAGTTTTTAGCAAAGATTTAAAAATAGACAAGGAAGGGGCCAGTCTGATCTCTAAAGGCAGGGTATTCCAGAGTCGTGGCCCAGCCACTGCAAATGCACGCTCCCCTCTACGCTCCCCTCTATCCTTTAAAACCTCACTGCCAGAGGGATATTGTGAATGCATGTGCCCGCTGGGCACAGTTTACCTGATGCCACCGGGGTGGTGATGGCATTGGTGGCTTGAGCCCGCCATCGCTGCTTGCAGCTATATTTATTATTATTATTCTTCTTCTTCTTCTTCTCCCGAATGAATCGCATTTTTGAGGGCTTTAACATGCTCAAAAAGTCATGAAACTTTGCACACGCGTCAAACCTGGTGAAAATTTTCGTGTGATATAGGATTCAGAAGAGGGTGTGGCAAAATGGCTCGACAGCGCCACCTATACCAAGAAAATCAACAGCCTTCAAGCTATGTTTCACGTACATGCACGAAAATTGGCACACATATGTAACACACCAATACCTACAAAAAAGACTCTTGGAGCGAAATTCTAAACCCAACAGGAAGTCGGTTATTTTTAATATTATGAGCATTTTTTGTGTAATTTTGGTCATTTCCATGTGTTGTATTTTAACGAACTCCTCCTAGAGATTTCTTCAAATCAACACCAAATTTGGTATGCCTAATCTAAAGGCCTTAGCGATGTTAAATTGCGAAGATCTTGAGTTTTCGTTGAAGGGCGTGTCCGTGGCGGCCTGGCGAATTTCGATGATTCGCCATGAAAAATGAAGTTGCTATAACTCACACATACAATGTCCAATCTGCCCCAAACATCACATGTTTGATGAGACTCCGAACCTGAACAGATTGACATGCCCATATTCAGTTATAGTCATAGCGCCACCTATTGGCAACAGGAAGTGACATATTTTACGCTGCGACGAACTACTCCTACAAATTTTATGACATCAATGTCTTTTTTGTGGTCAGTCTAATCTAAAGGCCTGTGCCATGTTCAGTTGTGAAGATCTTGAATTTTCGTTAAAAGGCTTGTTCATGGCGCCGCAACGAAGTTCGATGTCTCGCCATGGGAATAAAAGATGTTATAACTCAGGCATAAAATGTCCGATCTTCCCCAAACTTCACATGTGTGATAAGAGTCCTGGCCTGAACAGATCTGCAGGCCAATATTCCACTGGGTGTGGCAGAATGGCTCGATAGCGCCACCTATACACTTTAAACGGAGTGCGCCTCGAGCTATGTTTCACGTACATGTACAAAAATTGGTACACACATGTAACACTCCAATACCTACAAAAAAGTCTCTTGGTACGAAATCCGGATCCCAACAGGAAGTCGGTTATTTAGAATTTTCCCTTCAAAATTGGTGTTGTTTTTGCCATTTTCAGGGGTTGTACTTTAACGAACTCCTCCTAGAGATTTATTCAGATCAACACCAAACTTCTTCAATGTAATCTAAAGGCCTTTGTGATGTTAAATTGCGAAGATCTTGAGGTTTCGTTAAAGGGCGTGTCCATGGCGGCCTGCCAAATTTCGATGTTTCGCCATGAAAAAGGACGTTGCTGTAACTCAGACATACAATGTCCAATCTGCCCCAAACTTCACATGTTAGATAAGACTTCTGCCCTTAACAGATCTACATGCCCATTTTCAGTTATAGTCATAGCGCCACCTGCTGGCAACAGGAAGTTACATGTTTTACGCTGCAACAAACTACTCCTAAAATTTTTTTGAGATTAAAGTATTTTTTTTATTCAGTCTAATCTAAAGGCCTGTGCAATGTTAACTTGTGGAGATCTTGAGTTTTTGTTAAAGGGCGTGTACATGGAGCCATGACAAATTTTGATGTCTCGCCACAGCAAGAGAAGTTGTTGTAACTCAGGCATAAAATGTCCAATCCTCCCCAAACCTCACATGTTCGATAAAAGTCCTGCCCTGAACACATCTGAAGGCCAATATTCCATTACAATGATAGCGCCACCTGCTGGCAACAGGAAGATTGGCACATATATGGAATAAACATTCATATATTCTACTTATATTTATGAGTTTAAACGCATATTTCTCACCGTTCACCTATTAACTAAAGCCACTCGCTGCCGGTGAGCCCGGGTGCGAGGGCCCGTTCATCGCTGCTTGCAGCTTTAATTAGGGCCCGAGCACCGAGGTGCGAGGACCCTCTTGTATCTGCTTTGTTTATTATTAGGGCCCGAGCACCGATGGTGTGAGGACCCTCTTGGAATTGCTCCGTTTATTATTATTATTATTATTATTATTATTATTATTATTATTATTATTATTATTATTATTATTATTATTATTCTTCTTCTCCAAAATGAATCGCATTTTTGAGGGCCTAAACATGCTCGAAAAGTCATGAAACTTTGCACACACCTCAGAACTGGCGAAAATTTACGTCTGATATGGGTTTCAGAAGTGGGTGTGGCAAAATGGCTCAACAGCGCCACCTATAAACGTTCAACGGTGTGCGCCTCGAGCTACGTTTCATGTACATGTATGAAAATCGGTATACACATGTAACTCTCCAATACCTACAAAAAAGTCTCTTGGAGCAAAATCCAAAACCCAACAGGAAGTCGGTTATTACTAATATTATGAGCAAATTTTGTGTCATTTTTGTCATTTCCATGCGTTGTATTTTAACGAACTCCTCCTAGAGATTCATTCAGATCAACACCAAATTTGGTATGCCTAATCTGAAGGCCTTTGCGATGTTAAATTGCGAAGCTTTTGAGTTTTCGTTAATGGGCGTGTCCGTGGCGGCCTGGCGAATTTCGATGATTCGCCATGAAACAGGAAGTTGCTATAACTCAGACATACAATGACCAATATGCCCCATACTTCACATGTTTGATGAGTCTCCTAACATGAACAGATTGACATGCCCATATTCAGTTATAGTCATAGCGCCACCTATTGGCAACAGGAAGTGACATATTTTACACTGCGATGAACTACTCCTAGAAATTTTATGACATCAATTTTTTTTTGTGGTCAGTCTAATCTAAAGGCCTGTGCGATGTTAAATTGTGAAGATCTTGAGTTTTCGTAAAAAGGCGTGTCCATGGCGCCGTCACGAAGTTCGATGTCTCGCCATGGGAATAAAAGTTGTTATAACTCAGGCATAAAATGTCTGATCTTCCCCAAACTTCACATGTGTGATAAGAGTCCTGGCCTGAACACATCTGAAGGCCAAAATTCCATCAGTTGTGGCAAAATGGCTCGATAGAGCCACCTATACACTTTCAACAGAGTGCGCCTCGAGCTATGTTTCACGTACATGTACAAAAAACGGTATACACATGTAACACACCAATACCTACAAAAAAGTCTCTTGGTACGAAATCCGTATTCCAACAGGAAGTCGGTTATTTTGAATTTTCTCTGCAAAATTGGCGTTGTTTTTGCCATTTTCAGGGGTTGTACTTTAACGAACTCCTCCTAGAGATTTATTCAGATCAACACCAAACCTGGTCAGTGTAATCTTAAGCCCTTTGCGATGTTAAATTGCGAAGATCTTTAGATTTCGTTAAAGGGCGTGTCCATGGCGGCGTGACAAATTTCGATGTTTCGCCATGAAAAAGGAAGTTGCTGTAACTCAGACATACAATGTCCAATCCTCCCCAAACTTCACATGTTAGATAAAACTTCTGCCCTTAACAGATCTACATGCCCACATTCAGTTATAGTCATAGCGCCACCTATTGGCAACAGGAAGTGACATGTTTTACGCTGCGAAAAACTACTCCTATAATTTTTTTGAGATTAACATATATTTTGTGGTCAGTCTAATCTAAAGACCTGTGCAATGTTAACTTTTGGAGATCTTGAGTTTTTGTTAAAGGGCGTTTCCATGGCGCCATGACAAAATTTGATGTCTTGCCACAAGTTGTTGTAACTCAAGCATAAAATGTTCAATCTTCCCCAAACTTCACATGTGTGATAAGAGTCCTGGCCTGAACACATCTGAAGGCCAATATTCCATTATAATGATAGCGCCACCTGCTGGCAACGGTAAGATTGGCACATATATGGGATATACTTTGATATATTCCACTTATATTTAGGACATTAAATGCATATTTCTCAACGTTCACCTTTTTACTAAAGCAACACGATGGCGGTGAACCCGGGTGCGAGGGCCCGTTCATCGCTGCTTGCAGCTTTAATTATTATTATTATTCTTCTTCTCCCGAATGAATCGCATTTTTGAGGGCTTTAACATGCTCAAAAAGTCATGAAACTTTGCACACTCGTCAAACCTGGTGAAAATTTTCGTCTGATATAGGATTCAGAAGAGGGTGTGGCAAAATGGCTCGACAGCGCCACCTATACCAAGAAAATCAACAGCCTTCCAGCTATGTTTCACGTACATGCACGAAAATTGGCACACATATGTAACACACCAATACCTACAAAAAAGACTCTTGGAGCGAAATTCTAAACCTAACAGGAAGTCAGTTATTTTTAATATTATGAGCATATTTTGTGTAATTTTGGTCATTTCCATGTGTTGTATTTTAACGAACTCCTCCTAGAGAGTTCTTCAAATCAACACCAAATTTGGTATGCCTAATCTAAAGGCTTTTGCGATGTTAAATTGCGAAGATCTTGAGTTTTCGTTGAAGGGCGTGTCCGTGGCGGCCTGGCGAATTTCGATGATTCGCCATGAAAAATGAAATTGCTATAACTCACACATACAATGTCCAATCTGCCCCAAACTTCACATGTTTGATGAGACTCCGAACCTGAACAGATTGACATGCCCATATTCAGTTATAGTCATAGCGCCACCTATTGGCAACAGGAAGTGACATATTTTACGCTGCGACAAACTACTCCTAGAAATTTTATGACATCAATGTCTTTTTTGTGGTCAGTCTAATCTAAAGGCCTGTGCGATGTTCAGTTGTGAAGATCTTGAGTTTTCGTTAAAAGGCTTGTTCATGGCGCCGCGACGAAGTTCGATGTCTCGCCATGGGAATAAAAGATGCCTTAATTCAGGCATAAAATGTCCGATCTTCCCCAAACTTCACATGTGTGATAAGAGTCCTGGCCTGAACAGATCTGCAGGCCAATATTCCACCGGGTGTGGCAGAATGGCTCTATAGCGCCACCTATACACTTTAAACGGAATGCGCCTCGAGCTATGTTTCACGTACATGTACAAAAATTGGTACACACATGTAACACTCCAATACCTACAAAAAAGTCTCTTGGTACGAAATCCGGATCCCAACAGGAAGTCGGTTATTTTGAATTTTCCCTTCAAAATTGGTGTTGTTTTTGCCATTTTCAGGGGTTGTACTTTAACGAACTCCTCCTAGAGATTTATTCAGATCAACACCAAACTTGGTCAGTGTAATCTAAAGCCCTTTGCGATTATAAATTGCGAAGGACTTTAGGTTTCGTTAAAAGGCGGGTCCATGGCGGCCTGACAAATTTCGATGTTTCGCCATGAAAAAGGAAGTTGGTGTAACTCAGACATACAATGTCCAATCTGCCCCAAACTTCACATGTTGGATAAGACTCTTGACCTGAACAGATCTACATGCCAATATTCAGTTATAGTCATAGCGCCACCTATTGGCAACAGGAAGTTACATATTTTACACTGCGACAAACTACTCCTAGAAATTTTATGACATCAATGTGTTTTTTTGTGGTCAGTCTAATCTAAAGACCTGTGTGATGTTTAGTTGTGAAGATCTTGAGTTTTTGTTAAAAGGTGTGTCCATGGCGCCGTGATGAAGTTCGATGTCTCGCCATGGGAATAAAAGATGTTATAACTCAGGCATAAAATGTCCGATCTTGCCCAAACTTCACTTGTGTGATAAGGGTCCTGGCATGAACAGATCTGAAGGCCAATATTCCGTTGAGTGTGGCAAAATGGCTCGATAGCGCCACCTACACACTTTCAACGGAGTGCGTATACACTTTAAACGGAGTGCGCCTCGAGCTATGTTTCACGTACATGTACAAAAATCGGTACACACATGTAACACACCAATATCTACGAAAAAGTCTCTTGGTACGAGATCCGAATCCCAACAGGAAGTCAGTTATTTCGAATTTTCTCTGCAAAATTAGTGTTGTTTTGGCCATTTTCAGGGGTTGTACTTTAACGAACTCCTCCTAGATATTTATTCAGATCATCACCAAACTTGGTCAATGTAATCTAAAGCCTTTTGCGATCTTAAATTGCGAAGATCTTGAGGTTTCGTTAAAGGGCGTGTCCATGGCGGCCTGACAAATTTCGATGTTTCGCCATGAAATAGGATGTTGTTGTAACTCAGGCATAAAATGTCCAATCCTCCCCAAACCTCACAAGTTCGATAAAAGTCCTGCCCTGAACACCTCTGAAGGCCAATATTCCATTATAATGATAGCGCCACCTGCTGGCAACAGGAAGATTGGCACATATATGGAATAAACATTGATATATTCTACTTATATTTATGAGTTTAAACGCATATTTCTCACCGTTCACCTATTAACTAAAGCCACTCGCTGCCGGTGAGCCCGGGTGCGAGGGCCCGTTCATCGCTGCTTGCAGCGTTAATTATTATTATTATTCCGCTTCTCCAAAATGAATCGCATTTTTGAGGGCCTAAACATGCTCAAAAAGTCACCAAATTTTGCACACGCCTCCGAACTGGCGAAAATTTACGTCTGATATGGGTTTCAGAAGTGGGCGTGGTAAAATGGCTCGACAGCGCCACCTATGCACGTTCAGCGGTGTGCGCCTCGAGCTACATTTCACGTACATGTATGAAAATTGGTACACACATGTAACACATGAATACCTACAAAAAAGACTCTTGGAGCAAAATTCTAAACCCAACAGGAAGTCGGTTATTTTTAATATTATGAGCAAATTTTGTGTCATTTTTGCCATTTCCATGCGTTGTATTTTAACGAACTCCTCCTAGAGATTTTTTCAAATCAACACCAAATTTGGTATGCCTAATCTAAAGGCCTTTGCGATGTTAAATTGCGAAGATTTTGAGTTTTCGTTGAAGGGCGTGTCCGTGGCGGCCTGGCGAATTTCGATGACTCGCCATTAAAAATGAAGTTGCTATAACTCAGACATACAATGTCCAATCTGCCCCAAACTTCACATGGTTGATAAGACTCTGGAACAGAATAGATTGACATGCCCATATGCAGTTATAGTCATAGCGCCACCTATTGGCAACAGGAAGTGTCATATTTTATGCTGCGAAGAACTACTCCTAGAAATTTTATGACATCAATGTCTTTTTTGTGGTCAGTCTAATCTAAAGGCCTGTGCGATGTTAAGTTGTGAAGATCTTGAGTTTTCGTTAAAAGGCGTGTCCATGGCGCCGTCACGAAGTTCGATGTCTCGCCATGGGAATAAAAGATGTTATAACTCAGGCATAAAGTGTCCGATCTTGCCCAAACTTCACATGTGTGATAAGGGTCCTGGCCTTAACAGATCTACATGCCCATATTCAGTTATAGTCATAGCGCCACCTGCTGGCAACAGGAAGTGACATGTTGTATGCTGTGACAAAGTACTCCTAGAATTTTTTTGAGATTAATGTATTTTTTTGTAGTCAGTCTAATCTAAAGGCCTGTGCAATGTTAACTTGTGGAGATCTTGAGTTTTTGTTAAAGGGCGTGTCCATGGCGTCATGACAAATTTCTATGTCTCGCCACAGCAAGAGAAGTTGTTGTAACTCAGGCATAATTTGTTCGATCTTCCCCAAACTTCACATGTTCGATAAGAGTCCTGCCCTGAACACATCTGAAGGCCAATAGTCCATTATAATGAAAGCACCACCTACTGGCAACACAAAGATTGGCACAAATATGGAGTAAACTTTGATATATTCCACTTATATTTATGAGTTTAAATGCATATTTCTCACCGTTCACCTATTTACTAAAGCCACTCGCTGCCGGTGAGCCCGGGTGCGAGGGCCCGTTCATCGCTGCTTGCAGCTTTAATTAGGGCCCGAGCACCGATGGTGTGAGGACCCTCTTGGAATTGCTCCGTTTATTATTATTATTATTATTATTATTATACTTCTCCAAAATGAATCGCATTTTTGAGGGCCTAAACATACTCAAAAAGTCATGAAACTTTGCACACACCTCAGAACTGGCGAAAATTTATGTCTGATGTGGGTTTCAGAAGTGGGTGTTGCAAAATGGCTCAACAGCGCCACCTATACACGTTCAACGGTGTGCGCCTCGAGCTACGTTTCATGTACATGTATGAAAATCGGTATACTCATGTAACTCTCTAATACCTACAAAAAAGTCTCTTGGAGCAAAATCCGAAACCCAACAGGAAGTCGGTTATTTCTAATATTATGAGCAACTTTTGTCTCATTTTTGTCATTTCCATGCGTTGTATTTTAACGAACTCCTCCAAGAGATTCATTCAGATCAACACCAAATTTGGTATGCCTAATCTAAAGGCCTTTGCGATGTTAAATTGCGAAGCTTTTGAGTTTTCGTCGAAGGGCGTGTCAGTGGCGGCCTGGCGAATTTCGATGATTCGCCATGAAAAATGAAGTTGCTATAACTCAGACATACAATGTCCAATCTGCCCCAAACTTCACATGGTTGATAAGACTCTGAAACTGAATAGATTGACATGCCCATATTCAGTTATATTCATAGCGCCACCTATTGGCAACAGGAAGTGTCATATTTTACGCTGCGAAGAACTACTCCTAGAAATTTTATGACATCAATGTCTTTTTTGTGGTCAGTCTAATCTAAAGGCCTGTACGATGTTAAATTGTGAAGATCTTGAATTTTCGTTAAAGGGCGTGTCCATGGCGTCATGTCAAAGTTCGATGTCTCGCCATGGGAGTAGAAGTTGTTGTAACTCAGGCATAAAATATCAGATCTTGCCCAAACTTCACATGTTTGATAAGAGTACTGACCTGCACACATCTGGAGGCTAATATTCCATTCGGTGTGGCAAAATGGCTCGATAGCGCCACCTATACATTTTCAATGGAGTGCGCCTCGAGCTACATGTCATGTACATGTACGAAAATCGGTAAACATATGTAACACACCAATAGCTACAAAAAAGTCTCTTGGTACGAAATCCGAATCCCAACAGGAAGTCGGTTATTTTTAATTTCCCCTGCAAAATTGGTGTTGTTTTTGTCATTTTCAGGGGTTGTATTTTAACGAACTCCTCCTAGAGATTTATTCAGATCAACACCAAACTTGGTCAGTGTAATCTAAAGCCCTTTGCGATGTTAAATTGCGAAGGAATTGAGGTTTTGTTAAAGGGCGTGTCCATGGCGGCCTGACAAATTTTGATGATTCGCCATGAAAAATGATGGTGCCATAACTCAGACATACAATGTCCAATCTGCCCCAAACTTCACATGTTTGATAAGACTCTTGACCTGAACAGATCTACATGCCAATATTCAGTTATAGTCATAGCGCCACCTATTGGCAACAGGAAGTTACATATTTTACACTGTGACAAACTACTCCTAGAAATTTTATGACATTAATGTCTTTTTTGTGGTCAGTCTAATCTAAAGACCTGTGTGATGTTTAGTTGTGAAGATCTTGAGTTTTTGTTAAAAGGCGTGTCCATGACGCCATGACGAAGTTTGATGTCTCACCATGGGAATAAAAGATGTTTTAACTCAGGCATAAAATGTCCGATCTTGCCCAAACTTCACATGTGTGATAAGGGTCCTGGCTTGAACACATCTGAAGGCCAATATTCCATTATAAAGATAGCTCCACCTGCTGGCAACAGGAAGATTGGCACACATATGGAATAAACTTTGATATATTGCACTTATGTTTATGAGTTTAAATGCATATTTCTCAACGTTTACCTTTTTACCAAAGCCACACAATGGCGGTGAGCCCGGGTGCGAGGGCCCGTTCATCGCTGCTTGCAGCTTTAATTAGGGCCCGAGCACCGATGGTGTGAGGACCCTCTTGGAATTGCTCCGTTTATTATTATTATTATTATTATTATTATTATTATTATTATTATTATTATTATTCTTCTTCTCCAAAATGAATCGCATTTTTGAGGGCCTAAACATGCTCGAAAAGTCATGAAACTTTGCACACACCTCAGAACTGGCGAAAATTTACGTCTGATATGGGTTTCAGAAGTGGGTGTGGCAAAATGGCTCAACAGCGCCACCTATACACGTTCAACGGTGTGCGCCTCGAGCTACGTTTCATGTACATGTATGAAAATTGGTATACACATGTAACTCTCCAATACCTACAAAAAAGTCTCTTGGAGCAAAATCCGAAACCCAACAGGAAGTCGGTTATTACTAATATTATGAGCAAATTTTGTGTCATTTTTGTCATTTCCATGCGTTGTATTTTAACGAACTCCTCCTAGAGATTCATTCAGATCAACACCAAATTTGGTATGCCTAATCTGAAGGCCTTTGCGATGTTAAATTGCGAAGCTTTTGAGTTTTCGTTAATGGGCGTGTCCGTGGCGGCCTGGCGAATTTCGATGATTCGCCATGAAACAGGAAGTTGCTATAACTCAGACATACAATGACCAATCTGCCCCAAACTTCACATGTTTGATGAGACTCCTGACCTGAACAGATTGACATGCCCATATTCAGTTATAGTCATAGCGCCACCTATTGGCAACAGGAAGTGACATATTTTACACTGCGATGAACTACTCCTAGAAATTTTATGACATCAATGTATTTTTGTGGTCAGTCTAATCTAAAGGCCTGTGCGATGTTAAGTTGTGAAGATCTTGAGTTTTCGTTAAAAGGCGTGTCCATGGCGCCGTCACGAAGTTCGATGTCTCGCCATGGGAATAAAATATGTTATAACTCAGGCATAAAATGTCCGATCTTCCCCAAACTGCACATGTGTGATAAGAGTCCTGGCCTGAACACATCTGAAGGCCAAAATTCCATCAGGTGTGGCAAAATGGCTCGATAGCGCCACCTATACACTTTCAACAGAGTGCGCCTCGAGCTATGTTTCACGTACATGTACAAAAATCGGTATACACATGTAACACAGCAATACCTACAAAAAAGTCTCTTGGTACGAAATCCGAATCCCAACAGGAAGTCGGTTATTTAGAATTTTCTCTGCAAAATTGGCGTTTTTTTTGCCATTTTCAGGGGTTGTACTTTAACGAACTCCTCCTAGAGATTTATTCAGATCAACACCAAACCTGGTCAGTGTAATTTTAAACCCTTTGCGATGTTAAATTGCGAAGATCTTTAGATTTCGTTAAAGGGTGTGTCCATGGCGGCCTGACAAATTTCGATGTTTCGCCATGAAAAAGGAAGTTGCTGTAACTCAGACATACAATGTCCAATCTGCCCCAAACTTCACATGTTAGATAAAACTTCTGCCCTTAACAGATCTCCATGCCCACATTCAGTTATAGTCATAGCGCCACCTATTGGCAACAGGAAGTGACATGTTTTACGCTGCGACAAACTACTCATATAATTTTTTTGAGATTAACATATATTTTGTGGTCAGTCTAATCTAAAGGCCTGTGCAATGTTAACTTTTGGAGATGTTGAGTTTTTGTTAAAGGGCGTTTCCATGGCGCCATGACAAAATTTGATGTCTTGCCACAGCAAGAGAAGTTGTTGTAACTCAAGCATAAAATGTTCAATCTTCCCCAAACTTCACATGTTTGATAAGAGTCCTGGCCTGAATACATCTGAAGGCCAATATTCCATTATAATGATAGCGCCACCTGCTGGCAACGGTAAGATTGGCACATATATGGGATATACTTTGATATATTCCACTTATATTTAGGACATTAAATGCATATTTCTCAACGTTCACCTTTTTACTAAAGCCACACGATGGCGGTGAGCCCGGGTGCGAGGGCCCGTTCATCGCTGCTTGCAGCTTTAATTAGGGCTCAAGCCTGGAGGGCGAGAGCCCTATTGTTTTCCTTAGGATTATTTTTTTTTTTTTTTTTCTTTATTCTTCTAATTTTTTTCTAAGGTTTCGGGGGCTTTTGGGGTCCTTAACATGCTCAAAAACTCTTGAAAATTGGCACACACCTTGGAACCTGCGGCCATTAGGGCCGGGCAGAGTCTGATACACGGGCGTGGCACAGGGGCTCTACAGCGCCCCCTGTAGTACCGAGGGCCATATATCATGCATACTTGCACGCATAGATATGAAACTTGGTACATATATATAACTCATCAAACCAAACAACTTTCACACTGCATGTCATAAGCTCCGCCCAACAGGAAGTTGGCTATTTAGGGTTTTATGAAAAACACATGCTCTGGAATTTGATATACTCCTCTGAGGAACTCCACCCGTTCACCACAAAACTCGGTGAACACGATCTCAAGACATTGGGGATGCTAAATTGCGAAGAGATTTTTGATATCTCGAATGGTTTGCCCGTGGCGAGGCGTTGAAATTATGGCGAGAAATGAGAAACAGGAAATGTATAATAACATCCACATACATTTCCTGATTTTGATCAAACTTAATTGGTTTGTTCGTTGTATGATACCGATCGTATATATGTGACTATTAGGAGTCAAAGTTATAGCGCCACCAACTGGCAGCAGGAAGTGAATCATTTTCAGAACGCTTTGAATTCAGCATCTTATTTTTACTTGATTTGCTTCAAACTTCATCAGAATAATGACAAAACACAGCCGAAGAAAATCTGTCGTGGGGATATTTATATCTAATATAGTGTTGCCATGGCAACGTGTCAAACTTGAATGTTCTGTTCTGGTGATTTTTAGGCAGATAACTAGCTCAGATTTACATGAAACTCGAAACAGATATCAGTATTAAAGATAGCTAGACCATGGCAAAAGCTTTTAAAAGGGCGTGGAAGAGGCACTCTATAGCGCCACCTTTTGTCAAAAGTGGGGGGGTTAGTTTTAGCTACAGACACCAAACTTGGTACATAAATTGTTCTTATCAAGACGGACAACTTTCTAATTCGCAGTCATAAGCTACGACCAACAGGAAGTTGGCTATTTTGACTTGAATATGGATTTTGGGGAATTTTCTTTTGTGAATTAATGCATACTCCTCCCAGGGGAAGTACACTATACACACCAAACTTTGTCTACATTAAGAAAAAACATTGAGGAACTTAAATTGCGAATGAATTTTGGATAGCTTGAACGGTTTTGTCGTGGTGATTTTTTGAAATAACAGTAAAAAGTGAAACATTAATCGTCTTGTATTTTTAAATTGCAGTTTCCAAACCTTTAAAAAACATTTTTCATTTAGAAAACCAGTGATTCTGAGGAAATATGCATAGTTTCATGACTTTACAGCACTGTATGATTAAAAGAAAATTAAAAAACTGTCAGACATCTGATCTCACTCTGTCACTCTGTGTGATGAATGTGTGTGTGCTGACTGTGTGTGTGTGTGTGTGTGTGTGTGTGTGAGTGGGGGAGAGGTGTGAGGTGTAAGGTGAGTGGCAGACAAGACAGGGAGAGAGAGAGGGACTTAAACATCTCTTTAATCACAAGAAAAAAATATTATTTTAAATTGTAATTTTTTTTGTTGTTGTTGCTAATTGTGCTGTTTTCATTACAGCTTAAGAAATATCTTAGGCCTTATCCTTTTCTGACAGTTTCAGGGATTAAAAAAAATCTAAAAATACTTATTTTAGCTGCAAATAATAATTTCCAACTCATTTGATACTGACCTCTGACACCCTGTGACATGACATTTATTTGAATTTACATAATCTCAACGATGTAACAGTAAAACTGTTCAGCTCACAGATGAAGACGAAGCTGTGATGCAAGCAGAACTATTTCACAAATGCTTAAAGGTTAATGAAATCATAACAAAACACTTTTAAATTATTTAAGGATTTGGTAACACTTTAAAATAATGTCTCAATTGTTAACATTAGTAAATGCATTGGTAACACTTCATAATAGTTGCACTCCTAGCTAAGCATTAGTAAATAGCCAGTTCATGCTTTATATATCCTTCTCCCAAAATTAATATTTTAGTAAGCATTTTATAAATACAGCTATAATTAAATTGTTCATAGTTTATATGCACATTTATTTTGAGGAGATTAAAGGCTGTTATCTTCCAAAATAAAAAATAAATAAAAAAATAAAAATAAACAAACACAGAACTAAAAAGGGAATCATTAATTGGCTTGCATTTTTAAATTGCAGCTTCCAAACATTTCAAAGCATTTTTTCATACAGATATCAAATCATTCTGAGGAAATATGCATAGTTTCACGACTTTACAACACTGTATGGACAACAGAAGATTTAAAAACTGTCAGACTTCTTAACTGACATGATCTCACTCTGGCCACTCTGTCTGTGTGAGGGAAGGGAGGGGGAGAGGGAGGGGGAGTGTGAGGGGGTTGGTGACTGACTGCATTTTTGGTGACTGACAGTGTGTGTGGATTGTAGGAAGGGGAGGTGCTATCTGGCAGAGAGAGAGACAGGGAGAGAGAGACCTAATCATCTCTTTAATCATCAGGGGGAAAAAAAATCAGTATTTTCAATGTTTATTGTTTTTGTTGTTGCTAATGGTGGTGTTTTTTCCTTTCATTACAGGTTAAGAAATCTCTTAGGCCTTATCCTTTTCTGACAGTTTTAGGGATTTAAAAACATCCTAAGAATCCTTATTTGTGCTGCAAAAAATAATTTCAAACTCATTTGATACTGACCTATGACAACCTGTGACGTGACATGACATTTATTAATATCATGGATGTAACAGTAAAACTATTCAACTGACAGATAAAGCTGCAATGCAAGCAAAACTATTTCACAAATGCTTATAGGTCATTAAAATCATTACAAAACACTAATAAATTATTTAAGGATTTGGTAACACTGTAAAATAATGTCTAATTTGTTAACATTAGTAAATGCATTGGTAACACTTTATAATAACTGCACTCATTAGCTAAGCATTAGTAAATAGTTCATGATTATAAAGCCTTTTCCCTTAATAATAGTCATTATTAAGCAGTAATACATCTATAAATAAATTGTTCTTGGTTTAAAAGTACATATATTACAAAATAGATTAAAGTCTCGGTTGTCTTATAAAATAAATGAATAAACACAACCCAGTTTGATTCAGAATTCAGAAATATTTATTTTGAGATGCAATAAAAGGAAACTGTACACTTGAATAGCTTTTGAGCGATTATTGAAGGATTAGCATCACCTCCTCTTGTACGATGGTTTGAGGAATATATCTTCCAGATAGTACCGCCGCTCCCTATATGCATAGTATGCAGTTTTCGTAGGGCACCAACTCCCAGAGGGGGCACCATCCCAGTTGCTCAAAAAAAACAAAAAAAAAAACATGCGCCATTCTCCCATCTGTGCTCGTGACCGCTCACACCTCATGTTTGCGGCTGAATGTTCGTAATTGATGGATGGACATCTATGCCTGGGTATAGGACATCAGCAATTAGGCACAGAGAAAAGAAAACTAAAGAAAAAAAAAACAGGCATAAAGTTGTCTTGACATTGGACATTCGAGAGTCTCAAATTTAGGGCCGGTCTCTAAAGTTACATGTGATATTGTTATACACTTTTCTAACGTCAGTAGCATTTGAAGAGAATGACTTACAGTCATAAAAACAACTGTAATTGTTCATCTAGGTGACAGCTATAATGCACAATTAATTTGAATGTTTGATATTTATTACAACAAACTGTAAGTCATATGTAAATTATGCTACTTTTTCACATGGGCTCAAATGCAAATTTGAAGCTCAATAGCATTTGTGTAAATGCATTGGTAACACTTTATAATAACTGCACTCATTAGCTAAGCATTAGTAAATAGTTCATGATTACAAAGCCTTTTCCCTTAATAATAGTCATTATTAAGCAGTAATACATCTATAAATAAATATAAAAATAAAGTGTTACTAAAGTTATATATATTGTTCTGTGTATGTGATTTCAAAGTCTAGATTGGTCGGATTAACCCTTTAACTGCCGCATCCCTTTAAACTTGATTGTCAGAGGGTTACTGTAAATGCTTATGCCCGGTGGGCACAGTTTTCCCGATGCCACCGGGGTGGCGTTGCACTGACGGCTTGAGCCCGACATCGCTGCTTGCAGCTATATTTATTATTATTATTCTTCTTCTCCAAAATGAATCGCATTTTTGAGGGCCTAAACATGCTCAAAAAGTCATGAAACTTTGCACACACCTCAGAACTGGCGAAAATTTACGTATGATATGGGTTTCAGAAGTGGGTGTGGCAAAATGGCTCAACAGCGCCACCTATACACGTTCAACGGTGTGCGCCTCGAGCTATGTTTCATGTACATGTATGAAAATCGGTATACACATGTAACTCTCCAATACCTACAAAAAAGTCTCTTGGAGCAAAATCCGAAACCCAACAGGAAGTCGGTTATTACTAATATTATGAGCAAATTTTGTGTCATTTTTGTCATTTCCATGCGTTGTATTTTAACGAACTCCTCCTAGAGATTCATTCAGATCAACACCAAATTTGGTATGCCTAATCTGAAGGCCTTTGCGATGTTAAATTGCGAAGCTTTTGAGTTTTCGTTAATGGGCGTGTCCGTGGCGGCCTGGCGAATTTCGATTATTCGCCATGAAACAGGAAGTTGCTATAACTCAGACATACAATGACCAATCTGCCCCAAACTTCACATGTTTGATGAGACTCCTGACCTGAACAGATTGACATGCCCATATTCAGTTATAGTCATAGCGCCACCTATTGGCAACAGGAAGTGACATATTTTACACTGCGATGAACTACTCCTAGAAATTTTATGACATCAATGTATTTTTTGTGGTCAGTCTAATCTAAAGCCCTGTGCGATGTTAAGTTGTGAAGATCTTGAGTTTTCGTTAAAAGGCGTGTCCATGGCGCCGTCACGAAGTTCGATGTCTCGCCATGGGAATAAAAGATGTTATAACTCAGGCATAAAATGTCCGATCTTCCCCAAACTTCACATGTGTGATAAGAGTCCTGGCCTGAACACATCTGAAGGCCAAAATTCCATCAGGTGTGGCAAAATGGCTCGATAGCGCCACCTATACACTTTCAACAGAGTGCGCCTCGAGCTATGTTTCACGTACATGTACAAAAATTGGTACACACATGTAACACAGCAATACCTACAAAAAAGTCTCTTGGTACGAAATCCGAATCCCAACAGGAAGTCGGTTATTTAGAATTTTCTCTGCAATATTGGCGTTGTTTTTGCCATTTTCAGGGGTTGTACTTTAACGAACTCCTCCTAGAGATTTATTCAGATCAACACCAAACCTGGTCAGTCTAATCTAAAGCCCTGTGCGATGTTAAGTTGTGAAGATCTTGAGTTTTCGTTAAAAGGCGTGTCCATGGCGCCGTCACGAAGTTCGATGTCTCGCCATGGGAATAAAAGATGTTATAACTCAGACATACAATGTCCAATCTACCCCAAACTTCACATGTTAGATAAAACTTCTGCCCTTAACAGATCTACATGCCCACATTCAGTTATAGTCATAGCGCCACCTATTGGCAACAGGAAGTGACATGTTTTACGCTGCGACAAACTACTCCTATAATTTTTTTGAGATTAACATATATTTTGTGGTCAGTCTAATCTAAAGGCCTGTGCAATGTTAACTTTTGGAGATCTTGAGTTTTTGTTAAAGGGCGTTTCCATGGCGACATGACAAAATTTGAAGTCTTGCCACAGCAAGAGAAGTTGTTGTAACTCAAGCATAAAATGTTCAATCTTCCCCAAACTTCACATGTTCGATAAGAGTCCTGGCCTGAACACATCTGAAGGCCAATATTCCATTATAATGATAGCGCCACCTGCTGGCAACGGTAAGATTGGCACATATATGGGATATACTTTGATATATTCCACTTATATTTAGGACATTAAATGCATATTTCTCAACGTTCACCTTTTTACTAAAGCAACACTATGGCGGTGAGCCCGGGTGCGAGGGCCCCTGTCATCGCTGCTTGCAGCTTTAATTAGGGCCCGAGCACCGATGGTGTGAGGACCCTCTTGGAATTGCTCCGTTTATTATTATTATTAGGGCTCAAGCCCGAAGGGGCGAAGAGCCCTATTGTTCTTCTAAGGATTATTCTTATTATTATTTTTTTTATTTTTTATTAAACCTTCCGGGGGTTTTTGGGGGCCTTAACATGCTCAAAAACTCTTGAAAATTGGCACACACATTGGAATCTGCGGCCATCAGGACGCCGCAGAGGCTGGGACCCGGGCGTGGCACAGGGGCTCTACAGCGCCCCCTGGAACACAGTCAGAAATCTTGAACCATAGCTCACACACACTTGCATATATTTATATGAAACTCAGTACACTTGTAGATCTCATTGAGCTGAACAACTTTCGCGCTTTATGTCATAGGCTCCGCCCAACAGGAAGTCAGCTATTCAGGGCTGTTTAAAAAAAGCATGCTCTGGAATTTGAAATACTCCTCTGAGGTTTTCAACCCGTTCGCCACGAAACTCGGTGAACATGATCTCAAGACATTGTGGATGAAAAATTGCGAGGGGATTTTTGATATCTCGAACGGTTTGCCCGTGGCGAGGCGTGGAACTTATGGCGAGAAATGAGGAACAGGAAATGTCTAATAACATCCACATACATTTCCTGAATTTGATCAAACTTCATGGGTTTGTTCGTTGTATGATACTGATTGTATATATGTGACTATTAAGAGTCAACGTTATAGCGCCACCAACTGGCAGCAGGAAGTGTGTCATTTTCCAAATGCTTTGAATTCAGCATCTTATTTTTACTCGATTTACTTAAAACTTCATCAGAATAATGACAAAACACGGCCGATGTAAATCTGTTGTGGGGATATTGATATCTGATATAGTGTTGCCATGGCAACGTGTCAAACTTGAATGTTCTGTTATGGTGAGTTTGAGGCAGACAACAAGCTCAGATTTACATGAAACTCAAAACACATATCAGTATTAGTGATAGCTAGACAATGGCAAAAGCTTTTAAAAGGGCGTGAATGAGGCACTCTATAGCGCCACCTTTTGTCAAAAGTGGGGGGGTTAGTTTTAGCTACAGACACCAAACTTGGTACATAAATTGTTCTTATCAAGACGGACAACTTTCTAATTCACAGTCATCAGCTACGATCAACAGGAAGTCAGCTATTTTGATTTGAATGTGGATTTTTTTTTTACATTTAGCTGTGAATTAATGCATACTGCTCAGAGGAGAGTAACACTATACACACCAAACTTTGTCTACATGATGCCAAAACATTTTAAACAACTTAAATTGCCAATGGATTTTGGATAGCTTGGATGGTTTTGTCGTGGTGAT
This sequence comes from Carassius gibelio, assembly GCF_023724105.1. Lineage (NCBI taxonomy): Eukaryota > Metazoa > Chordata > Actinopteri > Cypriniformes > Cyprinidae > Carassius > Carassius gibelio. Next base: position 19,928,250 of record NC_068401.1, on the reverse strand, counting down.
TTTTTTTAAATGACAGTAAAAATGAAATTATTAATTGTCCTGCATTTTTAAATTCCAAACACTTCAAAACCTTTTTTCATACAGAAAAAAAGTCATTCTGAGTAAATATGGATAGTTTCACGACTTTACAACACTGTATGGATAACAGAAAATTAAAAAACTGTCAGACATCTCATCTCACTCTGTCCCTCTGTTTGAGTGTGTGTGCTTAGACTTCCATTGTCTGAGAGAAATTGCGCCCCTACAGGTGCAATTACCGGACTTTTACTTTCACTTTTAAATCGGTTAAAAATACAAATAAATACTTAGATTTAATTCACACTGACAAGCTAAACCAACATATCTGATTATTACCGGTTCAGGGCTCATGGATAAATTATTTCTGGCCAGAGATACGTGAGAAATAGGAGAGATGAATCACCGCTGTGACCACGAGCGTCTGGAGTAAAGAGCTCAGAAAAAACGAATTTATTCCTGTTTTAAAGCTTTTAAAAATAAATTATTACAGCGATATCACACAATCAACCAATTAGAACACACCAAGAGCTAAATTCAGATGTTTTTGAACTGTTTGTGTGAAAGTGAAATATTCGCGGCTGCCTATCTGAAATCACGCCTCCGATCAGCGCGTACAGTGTCGAGCTCAAAACAAACGAATTTATTCTTGTTTAAGAGCTTTTTTAAATAAAATATTACCACAAATGCACACAATAAACCCATTGTAACACTACAAGAGCTAAATGCAGGTGTTTGTGACCTGTTTAAGTGTGCAAGACTATTTGAAAGCGCGACTGGCAGAATAACATATCTCTCGAGCTGCAGGATTCTGCCTTTCGTCGTACGAACGAACACATCACGGACAAGATTATTTCTAAATACATAATAGCTTGGCGAATATAAACGAAAACAGCCACGTGAACATAAACTGGATCTACTGGATTTGAATATTAAAGTGACCACATTTACCACTTGCTTCTGTCTTCAATTTTAATCTATATAAAAAAGGAAACTCATTCGACTTGGCTGCTTTTTTAAAGTGTGCGTATTTATTTATTTACCTTTTTATACATTTTGTATAATTTCATAGTTTGTGTATTACAATTATAAAAACAAAAATAAATTTAGCCACTCACATAGAAATAGCTTAGGCCTTAACCTTTTTCTGTCAGTTTTAGGGATTTTTAAAAATCCAAAAAAAAACTTATTTGTGCTGCAAATAATAATTTCAAACTCATTTGATACTGACCTATGACATCCTGTGACATTATATTTATTTGAATTTACATAATCTCATAGATGTAACAGTAAATCTGTTCAGCTCACAGATCAATACTAAGCTGTAATGCAAGCAGAACTTTCACAAATGCTTATGAGTCATTTAAGGATTTGATAACACTGTAAAATAATGTCTAATTTCTTAACATTAGCAAATTCATTGATAACACTTTATAATAACTGCACTCATTAGTAAATAGTCAGTTCATGCTTTATAAAGCCTTGTCCCAATATTAATAGTCAGTAGTAAGCAGTTTATAAATACAGCTATAAATAGCTTGTCCTTGGTTTATAAGCACATTTATTAAAAAGGAGAGTAAGTTATCTTCCTATGAAAAATAAAAGATAAAAATAAACAAACAACAACACAGATTGATACAGAACTCAGAAATTTTATTGTGGATTTATGATAAAATCAGCCTGTAAATGAATTCATACTCCTACTCATACTACTCCATACTCCTTTTTCAACATGATGCCAATATACTGAGATGTTAAATTGTGAATGGGTTTAGGATAGCTTAAATGGTGTTGCCATAGAGATTTATTAAAGTAACATAAAAAATACAATAGTTATTTTACTATATCTTTAAAATTTTTCATTCTAACTCTTCATAATTTTTTATATAAGTAGAAGTCCTCATTTGAAGGAAGCACAGTAAGTTTCATAGCTTTATCATTTTCAAGAGCCAGCATAAAATTAAAACTATCATAACTTATAAATCAAGCTTGCAATTCTTAGTACCTATAATGGCCACCAGAGGGAGCTATAGGATTACTTTTAAATAATTATTGGAGAAACGAGTATGATTTAAATAATTTATAGAAATCTTTCAAATAAAATAATATGTATTTTAGGAATTTTACTGATAAAATGACCCTCACTTAATTACAATAACAAGCTGAAGTATTGTGAACTGTATATTAAGAATAATTCTTAATAGGCTTTATGGACAGATACGTTTTAAGTGACTCTTGAAGGTTCAGCACCACATCCTCTTTTACCACTGTTTAAAGAATTAATCTTACAGAACAGGTGTGAATGAATTTTGGATAGCTTGAATGGTTTTGTTGTGGTGATTTTTTGAAATAATAGTAAAAAAGGAACCAGTAAAAAAAAGTGCAGCTTCTAAACACTTCAAAAAAATGTACATATAGAAGACAAGTCATTCTGAGGAAATATGCATAGTTTCATGACTATACAACATTATATGGATGACAGAAAATTAAAAAACATACATCTGATGTCACTCTGTCCCTCTGTCACTGTGTGTGTGTGTTTGTGTGTGTTTTAAGTGAATTAGGTGTGAAACTATCAGTGAGCATTTAGTCTCCAGCGCCAACATTTTACAGAACTGCCACTTTCCTGGAGTCTCAGAATTACAATGTGTCAGGTTCTGAGAGATCTAAGATTCCAAAAAATTATTTAATTAGAATACCATGAAGTATTGTGAAATACTATATATTAAGACTTTATATATAGGCTTAATGAACAGATTAGAGTGACTCGTGAAGGACCAGCACCACCTTCTCTTGTCCGATGGTTTGAGGAATATATCTTCCAGAATCTGGGATTAAGATTTAGGAGCTCATTTTTATTCCACCTCCTTTCCTGAAAGTCTGTCTTGCAGAATTGACTAAAAATTAATCTTCACATTAATTCCTAATTCTTTTGCGATTCTTTTGTCAGTTCTTCTTGACCTGTTTTTCTCTTCCAGCTTTCCTGGACTATTGTATAGCACTCATAAATGATTAAATAAAAAATAATGGTAGTTATTAAGATTGATATGGTTTGGAATTGGTAAAATGTGCTTGGAAAAAAATCACAATAAAACAATGTTTTAATGTTTAAGTTTGGAATATTAACTGACATGAATGAATGCTATATAAATATTGTTCATGTTAACATAATGTTTATAAATGAAATCTTATTGTAAAGTGTTACTAAAGTTATATATATATATATATATATATATATTGTTCTGTGAATGTGATTTTAAAGTCTAGATGATTCGGATTAACCCTTTAACTGCCATATCAAGTTCAAGTTCAATTTATTTGTATAGCGCATTTACAACAGCCTCCTGGCTGACCAAAGTGCTTTAACATAAGAGCAAGAATATTACACATACATAAAAATAGACCAGACAAAAAATTTAAAACCACCCATTTCAAAATGTAGCATAACACAGTAGTCAGTACACTAAGGAAAATAAAAAAGTTTTTAGCAAAGATTTAAAAATAGACAAGGAAGGGGCCAGTCTGATCTCTAAAGGCAGGGTATTCCAGAGTCGTGGCCCAGGCACTGCAAATGCACGCTCCCCTCTATCCTTTAAAACCTCACTGCCAGAGGGATATTGTGAATGCATGTGCCCGCTGGGCACAGTTTACCTGATGCCACCGGGGTGGTGATGGCATTGGTGGCTTGAGCCCGCCATCGCTGCTTGCAGCTATATTTATTATTATTATTCTTCTTCTCTAAGATGAATCGCATTTTTGAGGGCCTAAACATGCTCGAAAAGTCATGAAACTTTGCACACACCTCAGAACTGGCGAAAATTTACGTCTGATATGGGTTTCAGAAGTGGGTGTGCCAAAATGGCTCAACAGCGCCACCTATACACGTTCAACGGTGTGCGCCTCGAGCTACGTTTCATGTACATGTATGAAAATCGGTATACACATGTAACTCTCCAATACCTACAAAAAAGTCTCTTGGAGCAAAATCCGAAACCCAACAGGAAGTCGGTTATTTCAAATATTATGAGCAAATTTTGTGTCATTTTTGTCATTTCCATGCGTTGTATTTTAACGAACTCCTCCTAGAGATTAATTCAGATCAACACCAAATTTGGTATGCCTAATCTAAAGTCCTTTGCGATGTTAAATTGCGAAGCTTTTGAGTTTTCGTTGAAGGGCCTGTGTGTGGCGGCCTGGCGAATTTCGATGATTCGCCATGAAACAGGAAGTTGCTATAACTCAGACATACAATGACCAATCTGCCCCAAACTTCACATGTTGGATGAGACTCCTGTCCTGAACAGTTTGACACGACAATATTCAGTTATAGTCATAGCGCCACCTATTGGCAACAGGAAGTTACATATTTTAAGCTGCGACAAACTACTCCTAGAAATTTTTGACATCAATGTCTTTTTTGTCGTCAGTCTAATCTAAAGGCCTGTACGATGTTAAAATGAGAAGATCTTGAGTTTTTGTTAAAGGGCGTGTCCATGGCGCCATGTCAAAGTTCGATGTTTCGCCATGGGAGTAGAAGTTGCTGTAACTCAGTCATAAAATATCAGATCTTGCCCAGACTTCAAATGTTTGATAAGAGTACTGACCTGAACACATCTGGAGGCTAATATTCCATTGGGTGTGGCAAAATGGCTCGATAGCGCCACCTATACATTTTCAATGGAGTGCGCCTCGAGCTACATGTCATATACATGTACGAAAATCGGTAAACATATGTAACACACCAATAGCTACAAAAAAGTCTCTTGGTACGAAATCCGAATCCCAACAGGAAGTCGGTTATTTTTAATTTTCCCTGCAAAATTGGTGTTGTTTTTGTCATTTTCAGGGGTTGTATTTTAACGAACTCCTCCTAGAGATTTATTCAGATCAACACCAAACTTGGTCAGTGTAATCTAAAGCCCTTTGCCATGTTAAATTGCGAAGGAATTGAGGTTTCGTTAAAGGGTGTGTCCATGGCGGCCTGACAAATTTCGATGATTCGCCGTGAAAAATGATGGTGCTATAACTCAGACATACAATGTCCAATCCGCCCCAAACTTCACATTTTTGTTAAGACTCTTCACCTGAACAGATCTACATGCCAATATTCAGTTATAGTCATAGCGCCACCTATTGGCAACTGGAAGTGACATATTTTACACTGTGACAAACTACTCCTAGAAATTTTTTGTGGTCAGTCTAATCTAAAGACCTGTGTGATGTTTAGTTGTGAAGATCTTGAATTTTTGTTAAAAGGCATGTCCATGTCGCCATGACGAAGTTCGATGTCTCGCCATGGGAATAAAAGATGTTATAACTCAGGCATAAAATGTCCGATCTTGCCCAAACTTCACATGTGTGATAAGGGTCCTGGCTTGAACACATCTGAAGGCCAATATTCCATTATAACGATAGCGCCACCTGCTGGCAACAGGAAGATTGGCACACATATGGAATAAACTTTGATATATTGCACTTATATTTATGAGTTTAAATGCATATTTCTCAACGTTCACCTTTTTACTAAAGCCACACGATGGTGGTGAGCCCGGGTGCGAGGGCCCGTTCATCGCTGCTTGCAGCTTTAATTATTATTATTATTCCGCTTCTCCAAAATGAATCGCATTTTTGAGGGCCTAAACATGCTCAAAAAGTCACCAAATTTTGCACACGCCTCCGAACTGGCGAAAATTTACGTCTGATATGGGTTTCAGAAGTGGGCATGGTAAAATGGCTCGACAGCGCCACCTATGCACGTTCAGCGGTGTGCGCCTCGAGCTACATTTCACGTACATGTATGAAAATCGGTACACACATGTAACACATCAATACCTACAAAAAAGACTCTTGGAGCAAAATTCTAAACCCAACAGGAAGTCGGTTATTTTTAATATTATGAGCAAATTTTGTGTCATTTTTGCCATTTCCATGCATTGTATTTTAACGAACTCCTCCTAGAGATTTCTTCAAATCAACACCAAATTTGGTATGCCTAATCTAAAGGCCTTTGCGATGATAAATTGTGAAGATTTTGAGTTTTCGTTGAAGGGCGTGTCCGTGGCGGCCTGGCGAATTTCGATGACTCGCCATGAAAAATGAAGTTGCTATAACTCAGACATACAATGTCCAATCTGCCCCAAACTTCACATGGTTGATAAGACTCTGGAACAGAATAGATTGACATGCCCATATGCAGTTATAGTCATAGCACCACCTATTGGCAACAGGAAGTGACATATTTTATGCTGCGAAGAACTACTCCTAGAAATTTTATGACATCAATGTCTTTTTTGTGGTCAGTCTAATCTAAAGGCCTGTGTGATGTTAAGTTGTGAAGATCTTGAGTTTTTGTTAAAAGGCGTGTCCATGGCGTCGTCACGAAGTTCAATGTCTCGCCATGGGAATAAAAGATGTTATAACTCAGGCATGAAATGTCCGATCATCCCCAAACTGCACATGTGTGATAAGAGTCCTGGCCTGAACACATCTGAAGGCCAAAATTCCATCAGTTGTGGCAAAATGGCTCGATAGCGCCACCTATACACTTTCAACAGAGTGCGCCTCGAGCTATGTTTCACGTACATGTACATAAATCGGTATACACATGTAACACACCAATACCTACAAAAAAGTCTCTTGGCACGAAATCCGAATCCCAACAGGGAGTCGGTTATTTAGAATTTTCTCTGCAAAATTGGCGTTGTTTTGCCATTTTCAGGGGTTGTACTTTAACGAACTCCTCCTAGAGATTTATTCAGATCAACAACAAACTTGGTCAGTGTAATCTTAGGCCCTTTGCGATGTTAAATTGCAAAGATTTTGAGGTTTCGTTAAAGGGCGTGTCCATGGCGGCCTGACAAATTTCGATGTTTCGCCATGAAAAAAGAAGTTGCTGTTACTCAGACTTACAATGTCCAATCTGCCCCAAACTTCACATGTTAGATAAGACTTCTGCCCTTAACAGATCTACATGCCCATATTCAGTTATAGTCATAGCGCCACCTATTGGCAACAGGAAGTGACATATTGTATGCTGTGACAAACTACTCCTAGAATTTTTTTGAGATTAATGTATTTTTTGTAGTCAGTCTAATCTAAAGGCCTGTGCAATGTTAACTTGTGGAGATCTTGAGTTTTTGTTAAAGGGCATGTCCATGGCGTCATGACAAATTTTGATGTCTCACCACAGCAAGCGAAGTTGTTGTAACTCAGGCATAATTTGTTCGTTCTTCCCCAAACTTCACATGTTCGATAAGAGTCCTGCCCTGAACACATCTGAAGGCCAATAGTCCATTATAATGAGAGCACCACCTACTGGCAACACAAAGATTGGCACAAATATGGAGTAAACTTTGATATATTCCACTTATATTTATGAGTTTAAATGCATGTTTCTCACCGTTCACCTATTTACTAAAGCCACTCGCTGCCGGTGAGCCCGGGTGCGAGGGCCCGTTCATCGCTGCTTGCAGCTTTAATTAGGGCCCGAGCACCGATGGTGTGAGGACCCTCTTGGAATTGCTCCGTTTATTATTATTAGGGCCCGAGCACCGATGGTGTGAGGACCCTATTGGAATTGCTCCGTTTATTAGGGCCCGAGCACCGATGGTGTGAGGACCCTCTTGGAATTGCTCCGTTTATTATTATTATTATTATTATTATTCTTCTCTAAGATGAATCGCATTTTTGAGGGCCTAAACATGCTCGAAAAGTCATGAAACTTTGCACACACCTCAGAACTGGCGAAAATTTACGTCTGATATGGGTTTCAGAAGTGGGTGTGGCAAAATGGCTCAACAGCGCCACCTATACACGTTCAACGGTGTGCGCCTCGAGCTACGTTTCATGTACATGTATGAAAATCGGTACACACATGTAACTCTCCAATACCTACAAAAAAGTCTCTTGGAGCAAAATCCGAAACCCAACAGGAAGTCGGTTATTTCTAATATTATGAGCAAATTTTGTGTCATTTTTGTCATTTCCATGCGTTGTATTTTAACGAACTCCTCCTAGAGATTCATTCAGATCAACACCAAATTTGGTATGCCTAATCTGAAGGCCTTTGCGATGTTAAATTGCGAAGCTTTTGAGTTTTCGTTGAAGGGCCTGTGTGTGGCGGCCTGGCGAATTTCGATGATTCGCCATGAAACAGGAAGTTGCTATAACTCAGACATACAATGACCAATCTGCCCCAAACTTCACATGTTTGATGAGACTCCTGACCTGAACAGATTGACATGCCCATATACAGTTAGAGTAATAGCGCCACCTATTGGCAACAGGAAGTGAGATATTTTACACTGCGATGAACTACTCCTAGAAATTTTATGACATCAATGTATTTTTTGTGGTCAGTGTAATCTAAAGCCCTGTGCGATGTTAAGTTGTGAAGATCTTGAGTTTTCGTTAAAAGGCGTGTCCATGGCGCCGTCACGAAGTTCGATGTCTCGCCATGGGAATAAAATATATTATAACTCAGGCATAAAATGTCCGATGTTCCCCAAACTGCACATGTGTGATAAGAGTCCTGGCCTGAACACATCTGAAGGCCAAAATTCCATCAGATGTGGCAAAATGGCTCGATAGCGCCACCTATACACATTCAACAGAGTGCGCCTCGAGCTATGTTTCACGTACATGTACAAAAATCGGTATACACATGTAACACAGCAATACCTACAAAAAAGTCTCTTGGTACGAAATCCTAATCCAAACAGGAAGTCAGTTATTTAGAATTTTCTCTGCAAAATTGGCATTGTTTTTGCCATTTTCAAGGGTTGTACTTTAACGAACTCCTCCTAGAGATTTATTCAGATCAACACCAAACCTGGTCAGTGTAATCTTAAGCCTTTTGCGATGTTAAATTGCGAAGATCTTTAGATTTCGTTAAAGGGCGTGTCCATGGCGGCCTGGCAAATTTCGATGTTTCGCCATGAAAAAGGAAGTTGCTGTAACTCAGACATACAATGTCCAATCTGCCCCAAACTTCACATGTTAGATAAAACTTCTGCCCTTAACAGATCTACATGCCCACATTCAGTTATAGTCATAGCGCCACCTATTGGCAACAGGAAGTGACATGTTTTACGCTGCGACAAACTACTCCCATAATTTTTTTGAGATTAACATATATTTTGTGGTCAGTCTAATCTAAAGGCCTGTGGAATGTTAACTTTTGGAGATCTTGAGTTTTTGTTAAAGGGCGTTTCCATGGCGCCATGACAAAATTTGATGTCTTGCCACAGCAAGAGTAGTTGTTGTAACTCAAGCATAAAATGTTCAATCTTCCCCAAACTTCACATGTTTGATAAGAGTCCTGGCCTGAACACATCTGAAGGCCAATATTCAATTATAATGATAGCGCCACCTGCTGGCAACGGTAAGATTGGCACATATATGGGATATACTTTGATATATTCCACTAATATTTAGGACATTAAATGCATATTTCTCAACGTTCACCTTTTTACTAAAGCCACACGATGGCGGTGAGCCCGGGTGCGAGGGCCCGTTCATCGCTGCTTGCAGCTTTAATTATTATTATTATTCCGCTTCTCCAAAATGAATCGCATTTTTGAGGGCCTAAACATTCTCAAAAAGTCACCAAATTTTGCACACGCCTCCGAACTGGCGAAAATTTACGTCTGATATGGGTTTCAGAAGTGGGTGTGGTAAAATGGCTCGACAGCGCCACCTATGCACGTTCAGCGGTGTGCGCCTCGAGCTACATTTCACGTACATGTATGAAAATCGGTACACACATGTAACACATCAATACCTACAAAAAAGTCTCTTGGAGCAAAATTCTAAACCCAACAGGAAGTCGGTTATTTTTAATATTATGGGCAAATTTTTTGTCATTTTTGCCATTTCTATGCGTTGTATTTTAACGAACTCCTCCTAGAGATTTCTTCAAATCAACACCAAATTTGCTATGCCTAATCTAAAGGCCTTTGCGATGTTAAATTGCGAAGATTTTGAGTTTTCGTTGAAGGGCGTGTCCGTGGCGGCCTAGTGAATTTCGATGACTCGCCATGAAAAATGAAGTTGCTATAACTCAGACATACAATGTCCAATCTGCCCCAAACTTCACATGGTTGATAAGACTCTGGAACAGAATAGATTGACATGCCCATATGCAGTTATAGTCATAGCGCCACCTATTGGCAACAGGAAGTGTCATATTTTATGCTGCGAAGAACTACTCCTAGAAATTTTATGACATCAATGTCTTTTTTGTGGTCAGTCTAATCTAAAGGCCTGTGCGATGTTAAGTTGTGAAGATCTTGAGTTTTCGTTAAAAGGCGTGTCCATGGCGCCGTCACAAAGTTCGATGTCTCGCCATGGGAATAAAAGATGTTATAACTCAGGCATAAAATGTCCGATCTTCCCCAAACTTCACATGTGTGATAAGACTCCTGGCCTGAACACATCTGAAGGCCAAAATTCCATCAGGTGTGGCAAAATGGCTCGATAGCGCCACCTATACACTTTCAACAGAGTGCGCCTCGAGCTATGTTTCACGTACATGTACAAAAATCGGTATACACATGTAACACACCAATACCTACAAAAAAGTCTCTTGGTACGAAATCCGAATCCCAACAGGAAGTCGGTTATTTAGAATTTTCTCTGCAAAATTGGCGTTGTTTTTGCCATTTTCAGGGGTTGTACTTTAACGAACTCCTCCTAGAGATTTATTCAGATCAACACCAAACCTGGTCAGTGTAATCTTAAGCCCTTTGCGATGTTAAATTGCGAAGATCTTTAGATTTCGTTAAAGGGCGTGTCCATGGTGGCCTGACAAATTTCGATGTTTCGCCATGAAAAAGGAAGTTGCTGTAACTCAGACATACAATGTCCAATCTGCCCCAAACTTCACATGTTAGATAAAACTTTTGCCCTTAACAGATCTACATGCCCACATTCAGTTATAGTCATAGCGCCACCTATTGGCAACAGGAAGTGACATGTTTTACGCTGCAACAAACTACTCCTATAATTTTTTTGAGATTAACATATATTTTGTGGTCAGTCTAATCTAAAGGCCTGTGCAATGTTAACTTTTGGAGATCCTGAGTTTTTGTTAAAGGGCGTTTCCATGGCGCCATGACAAAATTTGATGTCTTGCCACAGCAAGAGAAGTTGTTGTAACTCAAGCATAAAATGTTCAATCTTCCCCAAACTTCACATGTTCGATAAGAGTCCTGGCCTGAACACATCTGAAGGCCAATATTCCATTATAATGATAGCGCCACCTGCTGGCAACGGTAAGATTGGCACATATATGGGATATACTTTGATATATTCCACTTATATTTAGGACATTAAATGCATATTTCTCAACATTCACCTTTTTACTAAAGCAACACGATGGCGGTGAGCCCGGGTGCGAGGGCCCGTTCATCGCTGCTTGCAGCTTTAATTATTATTAGGGCCCGAGCACCGATGGTGTGAGGACCCTATTGGAATTGCTCCGTTTATTATTATTAGGGCTCAAGCCCGAAGGGGCGAAGAGCCCTATTGTTCCCCTAAGGATTATTCTTTTTCTTATTATTATTATTATTATTTTTTTTATTTTTTATTAAACCTTCCGGGGGTTTTTGGGGGCCTTAACATGCTCAAAAACTCTTGAAAATTGGCACACACATTGGAATCTGCGGCCATCAGGACGCCACAGAGACTGGGACCCGGGCGTGGCACAGGGGCTCTACAGCGCCCCCTGGAACACAGTCAGAAATCTTGAACCATAGCTCACACACACTTGCATATATTTATATGAAACTCAGTACACTTTTAGATCTCATTGAGCTGAACAACTTTCGCGCTCTATGTCAAAGGCTCCGCCCAACAGGAAGTCAGCTATTCATGGCTGTTGAAAAAAAGCATGTTCTGGAATTTGATATACTTGTCATAGGTTTTTTACATGATTGCCACCAAACTCGGTGAACATGATCTCAAGACATTGGGGATGAAAAATTGCGAGGGGATTTTTTTATATCTCGAACGGTTTGCCCGTGGCGAGGCGTTGAAATTAGGGCAAAAAGTGAGAAACAGGAAATGCCTAATAACATCCACATACATTGCCTGAGTTTGATCAAACTTCATCGGTTTGTTCGATGTATGATACCGATCGTATATATGTGATTATTAAGAGTCAACGTTATAGCGCCACCAACTGGCAGCAGGAAGTGAGTCATTTTCAAAATGCTTTGAATTCAGCATCTTATTTTTACTCGATTTGCTTCAAACTTCATCAGAATAATGACAAAACATGGCCGATATAAATCTGTTGTGGGGATATTGATATCTTATATATTGTTGCCATGGCAACGTGTCAAACTTGAATATTCTGTTATGGTGATTTTGAGGCAGATAACAACCTCAGATTTACATGAAACTCAAAACACATATCAGTATTCTTGATAGCTAGACAATGGAAAAAGCTTTTAAAAGGGCGTGGAAGAGGCACTCTATAGCGCCACCTTTTGTCAAAAGTGGGGGGGTTAGTTTTAGCTACAGACACCAAACTCGGTACAAAAATTGTTCTTATCAACACGGACAACTTTCTAATTCACAGTCATCAGCTACGATCAACAGGAAGTCAGCTATTTTGATTTGAATGTGGATTTTTTTTTTACATTTAGCTGTGAATTAATGCATACTGCTCAGAGGAGAGTAACACTATACACACCAAACTTTGTCTACATGATGCCAAAACATTTTAAACAACTTAAATTGCCAATGGATTTTGGATATCTTGAATGGTTTTGTCATGGTGATTTTTTTAAATGACAATAAAAATGGAATTATTAATTGTCCTGCATTTTTAAATTCCAAACACTTCAAAACCTTTTTTCATACAGAAAAAAAGTCATTCTGAGTAAATATGGATAGTTTCACGACTTTACAACACTGTATGGATAACAGAAAATTAAAAAACTGTCAGACATCTCATCTCACTCTGTCCCTCTGTTTGAGTATATGTGCTTCAGACTTCCATTGTCTGAGAGAAATAGCGCCCCTACAGGTGCAATTACCGGACTTTTACTTTCACTTTTAAATCGGTTAAAAATACAAATACATACTTAGATTTAATTCACACTGACAAGCTAAACCAACATATCTGATTATTACCGGTTCAGGGCTCATGGATAAATAATTTCTGGCCAGAGATACGTGAGAAATAGGAGAGATGAATCACCGCTCTGATCAGGAGCGTCTGGAGTAAAGAGCTCAGAAAAAAACGAATTTATTCCTGTTTTAAAGCTTTTAAAAATAAATTATTACAGCGATATCACACAATCAACCAATTAGAACACACCAAGAGCTAAATTCAGATGTTTTTGAACTGTTTGTGTGAAAATTAAATATTTGTGGCTGCCTATCTGAAATCACCGCTCCGATCAGCGCTTACAGTGTCGAGCTCAAAACAAACGAATTTATTCTTGTTTAAGAGCTTTTTTAAATAAAATATGACCACAAATGCACACAATAAACCCATTGTAACACTGCAAGAGCTAAATGCAGGTGTTTGTGACTCGTTTAAGTGTGAAAGACTATTTGACACCGCGACTGGCAGAATAATATCTCTCGAGCTGCAGGATTCTGCCTTTCGTCGTACGAACGAACACATAACGGACAAGATTATTTCAAAATAGCTTGGCGAATATGAACGAAAACAGCCACGTGAACATTAACTGTTGAGAAATAAATCTGAAGTGGATCTACTGGATTTTAATGTTAAGTGACCGCATATACCAGCTGCTTCTGTCTTCAATTTGAATCTATAAAAAAAATGAAACTCATTCATCTTGGCTGCTTTTTTAATGTGTGTACGTATGTATTTATTATTTTGCTCTAACAAGAATTAATCTATATTTAATTAAATCAATTACATTTTATTTTACATTTTATTTGTCCATTTCTGCATCTAAACGCCTAAAAACATAAAACATGATCTATTATACTATTGTTAGCAATTTCTTTATCGTCCAATTTTTCTGGTGTACACACTTTTATTTTCATAATAAACTTGTTTGTTAGATTATACACAGTTACAGTGGTCTATAATAAATATTGACAGGTTTTATTCAAGCTGTTTAGAATGATTGCAGTAGGCTAATTTTTTTAAATGTAAATCCAAAAAAAAAAAAAAAAAAAATTAATAAAAAACATTGGAAAACAATAACTGTTGTACTTTTTTTATACATTTTGTATAATTTCATAGTTTATGCATTATAGTTATAAAAACAAATAAATGTAGCCACTCACATAGAAATAGGCCTTATCCTTTTCTGACAGTTTTAGGGATTTTTAAAAATCCTAAAAAACCTTATTTGTGCTGCAAATAATAATTTCAAACTCAAAAAGTAAATAGTCAGTTCATGCTTTATAAAGCCTTGTCCCAATATTAATAGTCAGTAGTAAGCAGTTTATAAATACAGCCATAAATAGCTTGTTTTTGGTTTATAAGCACATTTGTTAAAAAGGAGAGTAAAGGGTCAGTTATCTTCCTATGAAAAATAAAAAAATAAAAATAAACAAACAACAACACTGATTGATACAGAACTCAGAAATTCTATTGTGGATTTATGATAAAATCAGCCTGTAAATGATTTCATACTCCTCCAAGAAGACACAAGTAGTTCACACCAAACTTTTTTTAACATGAAGCCAATATACTGAGATGTTAAATTGCGAATGGGTTTAGGATAGCTTAAATGGTGTGGTCATAGCGATTTATTAAAGTAACATAAAAAAAATACAATAGTTATTTTACTATATCTTTAATTTTTTTCATTCCAAACTCTTCATATTTTTTTATATACGTAGAAGTCATCATTTGAAGGAAGCACAGTAAGTTTAATAGCTTTATCATTTTCAAGAGCCAGCATAAAATTAAAACTATCATAACTTATAAATGAAGCTTGCAATTCTTAGTACCAATAATGGCCACCAGATGGAGGTATAGGATTACTTTTAAATAATTATTGTAGAAACAAGTATGATTTAAATCATTTATAGAAATCTTTCAAAGAAAAATAATATGAATTTTATGTATTTACTGATAAAATGACCCTCACTTTATTAGAATAACAAGCTGAAATATTGTGAACTGTATATTAAGAATAATTCTTTATAGGCTTTATGGACAGACACGTTTTGAGTGACTCTTGAAGGATCAGCACCACATCCTCTTTTACCACTGTTTAAAGAATTTATCTTACAGAACAGATGCAAATTAATTTTGGATAGCTTGAATGGTTTTGTCGTGGTGATTTTTTGAAATAACAGTAAAAAAGTAACCAGTAAATGTCTTTTATTTTTTTAAAGTGCAGCTTCTAAACACTTCAACAAAATGTACACATAGAAGTCATGCTGAGGAAATATGCATAGTTTCATGACTATACAACACTATATGGATGATAGAAAATTAAAAAACTACCATACATCTGATGTCACTCTGTCCCTCTGTCACTGTGGGTAATGTGTGTGTGTGTGTGTGTGTGTTTGTGTGTTAAGTGTGTGTGCTGAGTTTGTGTGAATGTGTGGGAGAGGGGATGGGCTTGGTGTCAGAGAGAGAGAGAGAGAGAGAGAGAGAGAGAGAGAGAGGGAGGGAGACTTAATCATCTCTTTAATCACCAGCAGAAAAAAAAAGCAATTTTGTGTTGTTGTTGTTTTTTCATCATTACAGCTTAAGAAATATCTTAGGCCTCAACATCAACTGTTGCTGCTTTATATAGCCATCTCCCAAAATTAATAGTCATTAGTAAGCATTTTATAAATACAGCTATAATTAAATTGTTCATGGTTTATATGCACATTTATTTTGAGGAGATTAAAGGCTGTAATCTTCCTAAAAAAAATAAAAAAATAAAAATAAAAAAATAAACAAACACAGAACTCAGAAACATTTATTTCAAGATGCAATAAAAGAAAACTGTACACTATATATACATATATATACAATTGCATAAGTTTATATTTAATTTTTTTTATCAAGTGTACAGCTAATAATAATAATAATAATAATAATAATGCATTTTATTTAAGGCGCCTTTCAAACCACTCAAGGTCACCGTACAACAAGTAACAACAGTAACAATATTAAAACAAAAAATAACAGCAAATAACAATGTCAATAAAAAACCACAATACTAGCACAACATATTGTGGAATACTATATTAAGACTTTATATATAGGCTTTATGAACAGATAGGTTTTGAGAGATGCTTGAAGTACTAGCATCACCTCCTCTTGTACGACGGTTTGAGGAATATATCTTCCAGATAGTACCGCCGCTCCCTATATGCAGAATACGCAGTCTTCGTAGGGCACCAACTCCCAGAGGAGGCACCATCCCAGTAAAATAAAACATGCGCCATTCTCCCATCCGCGCTCGCGACCGCTCGGACATTTGCGGATGAATGTTCGTAATTGATGGATGGACATCTATGCCCGGGTAAAAGTCATCAGCAATCCGGCACAGAGAAAAGAAAAATAAAGTAAAAAACAAAACAAAAACAGGCATAAAGTTGGCTTGACATTGGACATTCGAGAGTCTCAAATTTAGGGACCGTCTCTTAAGTTACATGTGATATTGTTATACAATTTTCTAACGTCAGTAGCATTTGAAGAGAATGACTTACAGTCATAAAAACAACTGTAATTGTTCATCTAGGTGACAGCTATAATGCACCATTAAATTGAATGTTTGATATTTATTAAAACAAACTGTAAGTCATATGTAAATTATGCTACTTTTTCACATGGACTCAAAAGCAAATTTGAAGCTCAATAGCATTTGAGGAGAAAGACTTGCAGTCATAAAACAATTTTAATGTGTTAATTTAGGTGTCAGCTACAATGTACACCTTATACATTTATATATATATTAAAATAAAGTGTTACTAAAGTTATATATATTGTTCTGTGTATGTGATTTCAAAGTCTAGACGGGTCGGATTAACCCTTTAACTGCCATATCCCTTAAAATTTGATTGCCAGAGGGTTACTGTAAATGCTTATGCCCGCTGGGCACAGTTTTCCCGATGCCACCGGGGTGGCGTTGCACTGACGGCTTGAGCCCGCCATCGCTGCTTGCAGCTATATTTAGGGCTCAAGCCTGGAGGGCGAGAGCCCTATTGTTTTCCTTAGGATTATTTGTTATTATTATTATTATTATTATTATTATTTATTATTATTATTTTTCTTCAAGGTTTCGGGGGCTTTTGGGGCCCTTAACATGCTTAAAAAGTCTTGAAAATTGGCACACACATTGGAACCTGCGGCCATTAGGGCCGGGCAGAGACTGATACATGGGCGTGGCACAGGGGCTCTACAGCGCCCCCTGGAATATGGAGGGCCATATATCATACATTCTTGCTCGTAGACGTATGAAACTCGGTACACATATAAATCTCATCAATCCAAACAACTTTTGTATTGCATATCATAGGCTCCGCCCAACAGGAAGTTGGCTATTTAGGGTTTAGTATTCAAATTTTTCGTCAAAGTTGTGGGGGCTTTGGGGGTCCTTAACATACTCAAAAACTCTTGAAAATTTGCGCACACTTTGGAATCTGTGGCCTTTAGGAGCCTGCAGAGGCTGGGACCCGGGCGTGGCACAGGGGCTCTACGGCGCCCCCTGGAACACAGTCAGAAATGTTGATGTATAGCTCACACATACTTGCACATATTCATATGAAACTCAGTACACATATAGATCTCATCGTGCCGAACAACTTTCGTATTGCATGTCATAGGCTCCACCCAACAGGAAGTCAGCTATTTAGAGTTATGTAAAAAGCGCATGCTCTGGAATTTGAAATACTTGTCATAGGTTTTTTTCTCGATTGCCGCCAAACTCGGTCAACATGATCTCAAGACACCGGGGATGAAAAATTGCCAGGGGATTTTTGATATCTCGAACGGTTTGCTCGTGGCGAGGCGTTGAAATTATGGCGAGAAATTAGAAACAGGAAGTGTCTAATACCATCCACATACATTTCCTGATTTTAATCAAACTTCATCAGATTATTCGTTGTATGATGTCGATCGCATATATGTGACTATTAGGAGTCAAAGTTATAGCGCCACCAACTGGCAGAAGGAAGTGTGTCATTTTCAAAATGATTTGAATTCAGCATCTTATTATTACTCGATTTGCTTCAAACTTCATCAGAATAATGTTAAAACACAGCTGATATAAATCTGCAAGGGGGATATTGATATCTAAAAAATTGTTGCCGTGGCAACATGTCAAACTGGAATACTTCTCAGGTGATTTTGAGGCATATAACATGCTTAGAATTTCATCAAACTCAGAACACATATCAGTATTAGTGACAGCTAGACACTGGCAAAAGTTCATAAGAGGGCGTGGAATAGGCACTCTATAGCGCCACCTTTTGTCAAAAGTGGGGGGGTTAGTTTTAGCTACAGACACCAAACTCAGTACAAAAATTGTTCTTATCAAGACGGACAACTTTCTAATTCACAGTCATCAGCTACGACCAACAGGAAGTCGGCTATTTTGATTTGAATGTGGATTATTTTTTACATTTAGCCGTGAATTAATGCATACTGCTCAGAGGAGAGTAACACTATACACACCAAACTTGGTCTACATGTTGAAAAAACATTGAGGAACTTAAATTGTGAATGGGTTTTGGATAGCTTGGATGGTTTTGTCGTGGTGATTTTTTTAAATGACAATAAAGATGGAATTATTAATTTTCCTGCATTTTTAAATTCCAAACACTTCAAAACCTTTTTTCATACAGAAAAAAAAAGTTATTCTGAGTAAATATGCATAGTTTCATGACTTTACAACACTGTATGGATAACAGAAAATTAAAAAAAATGTCAGACATCTCATCTCACTCTGTCCATCTGTTTGAGTGTGTGTGCTTAGACTTCCATTGTCTGAGAGAAATAGCGCCCCTACAGGTTCAGTTACCGGACTAAAAAAGGGAGGAGACTGTCTTTTGGTTTCGATTTTAAATCGGTTAAAATACAAATAAATACTTGGATTTAATTCACAGTGACAAGCTAAACCAACATATATGATTATTATCAGGTCAGGGCTCATTAATAATTGATGTGTGGTCAGTGATACGTGAGAAACAGGAGAGATTAATCACCGCTCTGAGCAGGAGCGTGTGGAATGATGAGCTCAGAAAAAAACGAGTTTATTCTTGTTTTATAGCTATTAAAAATAAAGTATTGCAGCGATATCACACAATTCACCAATTAGAGCACACCAAGAGCTAAATTAAGATGTTTTTGAACTGTTTGTGTGAAAATGAAATATTTGCGGCTGCCTATCTGAAATCACTGCCTCCGATCAGCGCGCACAGTGTCTCAGAGCTCAAAACAAACAAATTTATTCTTGTTTAAGAGCTTTTTAAAATAAATTATTGCCATAAATGCACACAATACATCCATTATAACACAACACGAGCTAAATGCAGGTGTTTGTGACCCGTTTAAGTGTGCAAGACTATTTGAAAGCGCGACTGGCAGAATAACATATATCTCTGGAGCTGCAGGATTCTGCCTTTCGTCGTAAGAACGAACACATCACGGACAAGATTATTTCAAAATACATAATAGCTTGGCTAATATAAACGAAAACAGCCACGTGAACATAAACTGTTGAGAATTAAATCTGAAGTGGATTTACTGGATTTTAATATTAAGTGACCGCATATACCAGCTGCTTCTGTCTTCAATTTTAATCTATATAAAAAAATTAAACTCATTCATCTTGGCTGCTTTTTTAATGTGTGTACGTATTTATTTATTATTTTGCTCTAACAAGACTTAATCTATATTTAATTAAATCAATTACATTTTATTTTACATTTGATTTGTCCATTTCTGCATCTAAACGCCTAAAAACCTAAAACATGCTCTATTATACTATTGTTAGCAATTTCTTTATCGTCCAAGTTATCTGGTGTACACGCTTTTATTTTCATAATAAACTCGTTTGTTAGATTATACACAGTTATAGTGGTCTATAATAAATATTGACAGGTTTTATTCAAGATGTTTAGAATGATCGCCGTAGGCTAATTTTTTAAAATGTAAATCCCAAAAAAAAAAAAAAAAAAAAAAAAATTAAATAAATTAAAAACATTGGAAAAGAATAACTTGTACTTTTTTATACATTTTGTATAGTTTCATAGTTTATGCATTATAGTTATAAAAACAAACAAATTTAGCCACTCACATAGAAATCTTAGGCCTTATCCTTTTCTGACAGTTTTAGGGATTTTTAAAAATCCTAAAAAACCTTATTTGTGCTGCAAATAATAATTTCAAACTAATTTGATACTGACCTCTGACATCCTGTGACATGATATTTATTTGAATTTACATAATCTCATGGATGTAACAGTAAATCTGTTCAGCTCACAGATCAAGACTAAGCTCTAATGCAAGCAGAACTTTCACAAATGCTTTTAGGTCAATAAAATCATTACAAAACACTTACAAATCATTTAAGGGATTTGATAACACTGTAAAATAATGTCTAATTTGTTAAGATTAGCAAATGCATTGATAACACTTTATAATAACTGCACTCATTAGTAAATAGTCAGTTCATGCTTCATAAAGCCTTGTCCCAATATTAATAGTCAGTAGTAAGCAGTTTATAAATACAGCTATAAATAGCTTGTTCTTGGTTTATAAGCACATTTATTAAAAAGGAGAGTAAAGGGTCAGTTATCTTCCTATGAAAAAAATAAATAAAAAATAAACAAACAACAACACTGATTGATACAGAACTCATAAATGTTATTGTGGATTTATGATAAACTCAGCCTGTAAATGAATTCATTCTCCTCCAAGAAGACACAAGTAGTTCACACCAAACTGTTTTAACATGAAGCCATATACTGAAGATGTTAAATTGCGAATGGGTTTAGGATACCTTAAATGGTGTGGCCATAGCGATTTATTAAAGTAACATAAAAAAAATACAATAGTAATTTTACTATATCTTTAAAATTTTTAATTCCAACTCTTCATAATTTTTTATATACGTAGAAGTCATCATTTGAAGGAAGCACAGTAAGTTTCATAGCTTTATCATTTTCAAGAGCCAGCATAAATTTAAAACTATCATAACATATAAATCAAGCTTGCAATTCTTAGTACCAATAATGGCCACCAGATGGAGCTATAGGATTACTTTTAAATAATTATTGTAGAAACAAGTATGATTTAAATCATTTATAGAAATCTTTCAAAGAAAAATAATATGAATTTTATGTATTTTACTGATAAAATGACATTCACTTAATTAGAATAACAAGCTGAAGTATTGTGAACTGTATATTAAGAATAATTCTTTATAGGCTTTATGGACAGATACGTTTTGAGTGACTTGAAGGATCAGCACCACATCCTCTTTTACCAGTTTAAAGAATGTATCTTACAGTACAGGTGCGGATGAATTTTGAATGGCTTGAATGGTTTTGTCGTTGTGATTTTTTTAAAATATTAGTAAAAAAGTAACCAGTAAATGTCTTTTATTTTTTTAAGTGCAGCTTCTAAACACTTAAAAAAAATTTACACATAGAAGACAAGTCATTCTGAGGAAATATGCATAGTTTCATGACTATACAACACTATATGGATGATAGAAAATTAAAAAACTATCATACATCTGATGTCACTCTGTCCCTCTGTCACTGTGGGTAATGTGTGTGTGTGTGTGTGTGTGTGTGTGTGTTAAGTGAATTAGTTGTGAAACTATCAGGGAGCATTTAGTCTCCAGTGCCAACATTTTACAGAACTGCCACTTTCCTGGAGTCTCAGAATTACAATGTGTCAGGTTCTGAGAAATCAAAGATTCCAAAAAATGATTTAATTAGAATACCATGAAGTATTGTGAAATACTACATATTAAGACTTTATATATAGGCTTTATGAACAGATTAGAGTGACTCGTGAAGGACCAGCACCACCTCCTCTTGTCCGATGGTTTGAGGAATATATTTTCCTGAATCCGGGGTTAAGATTTAGGAGCTCATTTTTATTCCACCTCCTTTCCTGAAAGTCTGTCTTGCAGAATTTACTAAAAATTAATCTTCACATTAATTCCTAATTATTTTGCAATTATTTTTGTCAGTTCTTCTTGACCTGTTTTTTTTTTTTTTCTTCTTCTTTTCTGACCTCATGACCCAGTCAGCATTTTTGTACAATGGTCAAATCTTAACTTATCCATTTCTGTATTGCATTTGTGTTTGATATTTCTCATGGGTATTTCATAATTTTCGACTTTGAGTTAAAAACGTTTGAGTTAAAACTCTTTTTTAGCGCATTTCATCTGTAAAAGAAAACATGCCTAATGATTCTGCACATGAATATAAGGAGTTTTTCTCTTCCAGCTTTCCTGGACTATTGTATAGCACTCATAAATGATTAAATAAAAAATAATGGTAGTTATTAAGATTGATATGGCTTGGAATTGGTAAAATGTGCTTGGAAAAAAAATCACAATAAAACAATGTTTTAATGTTTAAGTTTGGAATATTAAATTACATGAATGAATGCTATATAAATATTGTTCATGTTAACATAATGTTTATAAATGAAATCTTATTGTAAAGTGTTACTAAATATATATATATATATATATATATATATATATATTGTTCTGTGAATGTGATTTTAAAGTCTAGATGATTCGGATTAACCCTTTAACCGCCATACCCTTTAAAACCTCACTGCCAGAGGGATATTGTGAATGCATGTGCCCGCTGGGCACAGTTTACCTGATGCCACCGGGGTGGCGATGGCATTGGTGGCTTGAGCCCGCCATCGCTGCTTGCAGCTATATTTAGGGCTCAAGCCTGGAGGGCGAGAGCCCTATTGTTTTCCTTAGGATTATTATTATTATTTTTTTTTTTTTTTATTCTAATTTTTTTCTAAGGTTTCGGGGGCTTTTGGGGTCCTTAACATGCTCAAAAACTCTTGAAAATTGGCACACACCTTGGAACCTGCGGCCATTAGGGCCGGGCAGAGTCTGATACACGGGCGTGGCACAGGGGCTCTACAGCGCCCCCTGTAGTACCGAGGGCCATATATCATGCATACTTGCACGTATACATATGAAACTTGGTACATATATATAACTCATCAAACCAAACAACTTTCACACTGCATGTCATAAGCTCCGCCCAACAGGAAGTTGGCTATTTAGGGTTTTATGAAAAACACATGCTCTGGAATTTGATATACTCCTCTGAGGAACTCCACCCGTTCACCTCAAAACTCGGTGAACACGATCTCAAGACATTCGGGATGCTAAATTGCGAAGAGATTTTTGATATCTCGAACGGTTTGCCCGTGGCGAGGCATTGAAATTATGGCGAGAAATGAGAAACAGGAAATGTATAATAACATCCACATACATTTGCTGAATTTGATCAAACTTAATTGGTTTGTTCGTTGTATGATACCGATCGTATATATGTGACTTTTAGGAGTCAAAGTTATAGCGCCACCAACTGGCAGCAGGAAGTGAATCATTTTCAGAACGCTTTGAATTCAGCATTTTATTTTTACTTGATTTGCTTCAAACTTCATCAGAATAATGACAAAACACGGCCGAAGACAATCTGTCGTGGGGATATTTATATCTAATATAGTGTTGCCATGGCAACGTGTCAAACTTGAATGTTCTGTTCTGGTGATTTTTAGGCAGATAACTAGCTCAGATTTACATGAAACTCGAAACAGATATCAGTATTAAAGATAGCTAGACCATGGCAAAAGCTTTTAAAAGGGCGTGGAAGAGGCACTCTATAGCGCCACCTTTTGTCAAAAGTGGGGGGATTAGTTTTAGCTACAGACACCAAACTTGGTACATAAATTGTTCTTATCAAGACGGACAACTTTCTAATTCGCAGTCATAAGCTACGACCAACAGGAAGTTGGCTATTTTGACTTGAATATGGATTTTTGGGAATTTTCTTTTGTGAATTAATGCATACTCCTCCCAGGGGAAGTACACTATACACACCAAACTTTGTCTACATTAAGAAAAACCATTGAGGAACTTAAATTGCGAACGGATTTTGGTTAGCTTGAACGGTTTTGTCGTGGTGAATTTTTGAAATGACAGTAAAAAGGGAAACATTAATTGTCTTGTATGTTTAAATTGCAGCTTCCAAACACTTCAAAGCATTTTTTCATACAAAGATCAAATCATTCTGAGGAAATATGCATAGTTTCATGACTTTACAACACTGTATGGACAACAGAAAATTAAAAAACTGTCAGACTTCTTAACTGACGTGATCTCACTCTGGCCACTCTGTCTATCTGAGGGAAGTGAGGTCACCATTTTTTGTCCAATGGTCAAGTCGTAACCTAATTATTGTTAATTATCTTAAAACCTGTCTGTGTGAGGGAAGGGAGGGGGAGAGGGAGGGGGAGTGTGAGGGGGTTGGTGACTGTGACAGTGTGTGTGGACTGTAGGGAGGGGCTGTCTGGCAGAGAGAGAGAGAGAGAGAGAGACCTAATCATCCCTTTAATAATCAGGAAAAAAATCTGTATTTTAAATTGTTATTGTTTTTGTTGTTGCTAATGGTGGTGTTTTTTCCTTTCATTACAGGTTAAGAAATCTCTTAGGCCTTATCCTTTTCTGTCAGTTTTAGGGATTTAAAAACATCCTAAGAACCCTAATTTGTGCTGCAAATAATAATTTCAAACTCATTTGATACTGACCTATGACAACCTGTGACGTGACATGACATTTATTAATCTCTTGGATGTAACAGTAAAACTCTTCAACTGACAGATAAAGCTGCAATGCAAGCAAAACTATTTCACAAATGCTTATAGGTCATTAAAATCATTACAAAACACTAATACATTATTTAAGGATTTGGTAACACTGTAAAATAATGTCTAATTTGTTAACATTAGTATATGCAATGGTAACACTTTATAATAATTGCACTCATTAGCTAAGCATTAGTAAATAGTTCATGATTATAAAGCCTTTTCCCTTAATAATAGTCATTATTAAGCAGTAATACATCTATAAATAAATTGTTCTTGGTTTAAAAGCACATATATTACAAAGGAGATTAAAGTCTCAGTTGTCTTATAAAATAAATAAATAAACACAACCCAGTTTGATTCAGAATTCAGAAATATTTATTTCAAGATGCAATAAAAGGAAACTGTACACTTGAATAGCTTTTATGCGATTCTTGAAGGATTAGCATCACCTCCTCTTGTAAGATGGTTTGAGGAATATATCTTCGAGATTGTAACGCCGCTCCCTATATGCATAGTATGCAGTCTTCGTAGGGCACCAACTCCCAGAGGGGGCACCATCCCAGTTGCTAAAAAAAAAAAAAAAAAAAACATGCGCCATTCTCCCATCCGCGCTCGCGACCGCTCACACCTCATGTTTGCGGCTGAATGTTCGTAATTGATGGATGGACATCTATGCCTGGGTATAGGACATCAGCAATCAGGCACAGAGAAAAGAAAACTAAAGAAAATAAAACAGGCATAAAGTTGTCTTGACATTGGACTTTCTAGAGTCTCAAATTTAGGGCCGGTCTCTAAAGTTACATGTGATATTGTTATACACTTTTCTAACGTCAGTAGCATTTGAGGAGAATGACTTACAGTCATAAAAACAACTGTAATTGTTCATCTAGGTGACAGCTATAATGCACAATTAAATTGAATGTTTGATATTTATTACAACAAACTGTAAGTCATATGTAAATTATGCTACTTTTTCACATGGGCTAAAATGCAAATTTGAAGCTCAATAGCATTTGAGAAGAAAGACTTGCAGTCATAAAAAAATTGTAATGTGTTCATATAGGTGTCAGCTACAATGCACACCTTTATACATTTTTTATAGATATTAAAATAAAGTGTTACTAAAGTTATATATATTGTTCTGTGTATGTGATTTCAAAGTCTAGATTGGTCGGATTAACCCATTAACTGCCACATCCCTTAAAACTTGATTGTCAGAGGGTTACTGTAAATGCTTATGCCCGCTGGGCACAGTTATCCTGATGCCACCGGGGTGGCGTTGCACTGATGGCTTGAGCCCGACATCGCTGCTTGCAGCTATATTTATTATTATTATTATTATTTTTCTTCAAGGTTTCGGGGGCTTTTGGGGCCCTTAACATGCTCAAAAACTCTTGAAAATTGCCACACACCTTGGAACCTGCGGCCATTAGGGCCGGGCAGAGTCTGATACACGGGCGTGGCACAGAGGCTCTACAGCGCCCCCTGTAGTACTGAGGGCCATATATCATGCATACTTGCACGTATACATATGAAACTTGGTACATATATATAACTCATCAAACCAAACAACTTTCACACTGCATGTCATAAGCTCCGCCCAACAGGAAGTTGGCTATTTAGGGTTTTATGAAAAACACATGCTCTGGAATTTGATATACTCCTCTGAGGAACTCCACCCGTTCACCACCAATCTCGGTGAACACGATCTCAAGACATTGGGGATGCTAAATTGCGAAGAGATTTTTGATATCTCGAACGGTTTGCCCGTGGCGAGGCGTTGAAATTATGGCGAGAAATGAGAAACAGGAAATGTCTAATAACATCCACATACATTTCCTGAATTTGATCAAACTTAATTGGTTTGTTCATTGTATGATACCGATCATATATATGTGACTATTAGGAGTCAAAGTTATAGCGCCACCAACTGGCAGCAGGAAGTGAATCATTTTCAAAATGCTTTGAATTCAGCATCTTATTTTTACTTGATTTGCTTCAAACTTCATCAGAATAATGACAAAACACGGCCGAAGAAAATCTGTTGTGGGGATATTTATATCTAATATAGTGTTGCTATGGCAACGTGTCAAACTTGAATGTTCTGTTCTGGTGATTTTTAGGCAGATAACTAGCTCAGATTTACATGAAACTCGAAACAGATCAGTATTAAAGATAGCTAGACCATGGCAAAAGCTTTTAAAAGGGCGTGGAAGAGGCACTCTATAGCGCCACCTTTTGTCAAAAGTGGGGGGATTAGTTTTAGCTACAGACACCAAACTTGGTACATAAATTGTTCTTATCAAGACGGACAACTTTCTAATTCACAGTCATAAGCTACGACCAACAGGAAGTTGGCTATTTTGACTTGAATATGGATTTTTGAGAATATTCTTTTGTGAATTAATGCATACTCCTCACAGGGGAAGTACACTATACACACCAAACTTTGTCTACATGAAGAAAAAACATTGAGGAACTTAAATTGCGAATGAATTTTGGATAGCTTGAACGGTTTTGTCGTGGTGATTTTTTGAAATAACAGTAAAAAGTGAAACATTAATCGTCTTGTATTTTTAAATTGCAGCTTCCAAACCTTTAAAAAACATTTTTCATTTAGAAAACCAGTGATTCTGAGGAAATATGCATAGTTTCATGACTTTACAGCATTGTATGATTAAAAGAAAATTAAAAAACTGTCAGATAACTGATCTCACTCTGTCACTCTGTGTGAGGAATGTATGTGTGCTGACTGTCTGTGTGTGTGTGTGTGTGTGTGTGTGAGTGTGAGTGGGGGAGGGGTGTGAGCTGAGTAGCAGACAGACAGAGAGAGAGAGAGAGAGAGAGAGAGAGAGAGAGACTTAAACATCTCTTTAATCACCAGAAAAAAACTGTATTTTAAATTGTTATTTTTTTTTGTTGTTGCTAAATGTGCTGTTTTCATTACAGCTTAAGAAATCTCTTAGGCCTTATCCTTTTCTGACAGTTTCAGGGATTAAAAAAAAATTCTAAAAATACTTGTGCTGCAAATTATAATTTCAAACTCATGTGATACTGACCCCTGAAACCCTGTGACATGACATTTATTTGAATTTACATAATCTCATGGATGTAACAGTAAACCTGTTCAGCTCAGAGATGAAGACTAAGCTGTGATGCAAGCTATTTAACTATTTCACAAATGCTTATAGGTTAATGAAATCATAACAAAACATTTTTAAATTATTTAAGGATTTGGTAACACTTTAAAATAATGTCTCAATTATTATCATTAGTAAATGCATTGGTAACACTTCATAATAGCTGCACTCCTTAGCTAAGCATTAGTAAATAGTCAGTTCATGCTTTATATAGACTTCTCCCAAAATTAATATTTTAGTAAGCATTTTATAAATACAGCTATAATTAAATTGTTCATGGTTTATATGCACATTTATTTTGAGGAGATTAAAGGCTGCAATCTTCCTAAAATAAAAAATAATAATAATAAATAAATAAACACAGAACTCAGAAATATTTATTTCAAGATGCAATAAAAGAAAACTGTACACTTGAATTTATGTATATGTGTGTGTGTGTGTATATATATATATATATATATATATATATATATATATATATATATATATATATATATATATATATATATATATATATATATTCACGATTGCATAAGTTTATATTTATTTATTTTTTATCAAGTGTACAGCTAATAATAATAATAATAATACTAATAATGCATTTTATTTAGTTTTAGCTACAGACAGCAAACTTGGTACATAAATTGTTCTTATCAAGACGGACAACTTTCTAATTCACAGTCATAAGCTACAACCAACAGGAAGTCCGCTATTTTGATTTAAATATGGATTTTGGGGGAAATTATTTTGTGAATTACACACCAAACTTTGTCTACATGTTGCAAAAACATTGAGGAACTTAAATTGCGAATGGATTTTGGTTAGCTTGAACGGTTTTGTCGTGGTGATTTTTTGAAATGACAGTGAAAAGGGAATCATTAATTGGCTTGTATTTTTAAATTGCAGCTTCCAAACATTTCAAAGCATTTTTTTTCATACAGAGATCAAATCATTCTGAGGAAATATGCATAGTTTCATGACTTTACAACACTGTATGGACAACAGAAAATTAAAAAACTGTCAGACTTCTTAACTGACGTGATCTCACTCTGGCCACTCTGTCTATCTGAGGGAAGTGAGGTCACCATTTTTTGTCCAATGGTCAAGTCGTAACCTAATTATTGTTAATTATCTTAAAATAATTATTGTTCATGTTAACATAGTTAATGTTTATGAATAAAATATTATTGTAAAGTGTTATTAAAGTTATATATATGGTTCTGTGAATGTGATTTCAAAGTCTAGATGATTCGGATTAACCCTTTAACTGCCGTATACCTTAAAATCTGACTGCCAGAAGTCTATTGTGAATGCATGTGCCCGCTGAGCACAATTTACCTGATGCCACAGTGGTGGCGTTGCACTGATGGCTTGAGCCCGCCATCGCTGCTTGCAGCTATATTTAGGGCTCAAGCCTGGAGGGCGAGAGCCCTATTGTTTTCCTTAGGATTATTTGTTATTATTATTATTATTATTTATTCTTCTAATTTTTTTCCAAGGTTTCGGGGGCTTTTGGGGTCCTTAACATGCTTAAAAAGTCTTGAAAATTGGCACACAGATTGGAACCTGCGGCCATTAGGGCCGGGCAGAGACTGATACACGGGCGTGGCACAGGGGCTCTACAGCGCCCCCTGGAATACTGAGGGCAATATATCATACATACTTGCACGTAGACACACGAAACTCGGTACACATGTAGATCTCATCAAACCAAACAACTTTCGTACTGCATGTCATAGGCTCCGCCCAACAGGAAGTTGGCTATTTTGGGTTTAGAAGTCATATTTTTCGTCAAAGTTGTGGGGGCTTTTGGGGTCCTTAACATACTCAAAAACTCTTGAAAATTTGCACACACTTTGGAATCTGTGGCCTTTAGGAGCCTGCAGAAGCTGGGACCCGGGCGTGGCACAGGGGCTCTACGGCGCCCCCTGGATCACAGTCAGAAATGTTGATGTATAGCTCACACATACTTGCCAATATTCATATGAAACTCAGTACACATATAGATCTTATTGTGCCGAACAACTTTCGTATTGAATATCATAGGCTCCGCCCAACAGGAAGTCAGCTATTTAGAGTAATGTAAAAAGGGCATGCTCTGGAATTTGAAATACTTGTCATAGGTTTTTTACTCGATTGCCGCCAAACTCGGTCAACATGATCTCAAGACAGTGGGGATGAAAAATTGCCAGGGGATTTTTGATATCTCAAATGGTTTGCTCGTGGCGAGGCTTTGAAATTATGGCGAGAAATGAGAAACAGGAAGTGTCTAATACCATCCACATACATTTCCTAATTTTAATCAAACTTCATCAGATTATTCATTGTATGATGTCGATCGCATATATGTGACTATTAGGAGTCAAAGTTATAGCGCCACCAAGTGGCAGCAGGAAGTGTGTCATTTTCAAAATGCTTTGAATTCAGCATCTTATTTTTACTCGATTTGCTTCAAACTTCATCAGAATAATGTTAAATCACAGCCGATATAAATCTGCTGGGGGGATATTGATATCTAAAAATATTGTTGCCATGGCAACATGTCAAACTGGAATACTTCTCAGGTGATTTTGAGGCATATAACATACTTAGAATTTCATCAAACTCAGAACACATATCAGTATTAGTGACAGCTAGACACTGGCAAAATTTCATAAGAGGGCGTGGAAGAGGCACTCTATAGCGCCACCTTTTGTCAAAAGTGGGGGGGTTAGTTTTAGCTACAGACACCAAACTCAGTACAAAAATTGTTCTTATCAAGACGGACAACTTTCTAATTCACAGTCATCAGCTACGACCAACAGGAAGTCGGCTATTTTGATTTGAATGTGGATTGTTTTTTACATTTAGCTGTGAATTAATGCATACTGCTCAGAGGAGAGTAACACTATACACACCAAACTTTGTCTACATGTTGAAAAAACATTGAGGAACTTAAATTGTGAATGGGTTTTGGATAGCTTGGATGGTTTTGTCGTGGGGATTTTTTTAAATGACAATAAAGATGGAATTATTAATTTTCCTGCATTTTTAAATTCCAAACACTTCAAAACCTTTTTTCATACAGAAAAAAAGTTATTCTGAGTAAATATGCATAGTTTCACGACTTTACAACACTGTATGGATAACAGAAAATTAAAAAACTGTCAGACATCTCATATCACTCTGTCCCTCTGTTTGAGTGTGTGTGCTTAGACTTCCATTGTCTGAGAGAAATAGCGCCCCTACAGGTGCAGTTACCGGACTAAAAAAGGGAGGAGACTGTCTTTTGGTTTCACTTTTAAATCGGTTAAAATACAAATAAATACTTGGATTTAATTCACACTGACAAGCTAAACCAACATATATGATTATTACCAGGTCAGGGCTCATTAATAATTGATGTGTGGTCAGTGATACGTGAGAAACAGGAGAGATGAATCACCGCTCGGAGCAGGAGCGTGTGGAATGATGAGCTCAGAAAAAAATGAGTTTATTCTTGTTTTATAGCTATTTAAAATAAAGTATTGCAGCGATATCACACAATTCACCAATTAGAGCACACCAAGAGCTAAATTCAGATGTTTTTGAACTGTTTGTGTGAAAATGAAATATTCGCGGCTGCCTATCTGAAATCACCGCCTCCGATCAGCGCGCACAGTGTCACAAGTTCAAAACTAACGAATTTATTCTTGTTTAAGAGCTTTTTCAAATAAAATATTGCCATAAATGCACACAATACATCCATTATAACACAACACGAGCTAAATGCAGGTGTTTGTGACCCGTTTAAGTGTGCAAGACTATTTGAAAGCGCGACTGGCAGAATAACATATATCTCTCGAGCTGCAGGATTCTGCCTTTCGTCGTAAGAACGAACACATCACGGACAAGATTATTTCAAAATACATAATAGCTTGGCTAATATAAACGAAAACAGCCACGTGAACATAAACTGTTGAGAAATAAATCTGAAGTGGATCTACTGGATTTTAATATTAAGTGACCGCATATACCAGCTGCTTCTGTCTTCAATTTTAATCTATATAAAAAATAAAGCTCATTCATCTTGGCTGCTTTTTTAATGTGTGTACGTATTTATCTATTATTTTGCTCTAACAAGACTTAATCTATATATAATTAAATCAATTACATTTTATTTTACATTTGATTTGTCCATTTCTGCATCTAAACGCCTGAAAACCTAAAACATGCTCTATTATACTATTGTTAGCAATTTCTTTATCGTCCAATTTATCTGGTGTACACGCTTTTATTTTCATAATAAACTCGTTTGTTAGATTATACACAGTTATAGTGGTCTATAATAAATATTAACAGGTTTTATTCAAGCTGTTTAGAATGATTGCCATACGCTAATTTTTTAAAATGTAAATCCAAAAAAAAAAAAAAAAAAAAAAAAAAAAAAAAAAATTAAATAAATAAAAAACATTGGAAAAGAATAACTTGTACTTTTTTATACATTTTGTATAGTTTCATAGTTTATGCATTATAGTTATAAAAACAAACAAGTTTAGCCACTCACATAGAAATCTTAGGCCTTATCCTTTTCTGACAGTTTTAGGGATTTTTAAAAATCCTAAAAAACCTTATTTGTGCTGCAAATAATAATTTCAAACTCATTTGATACTGACCTTTGACATCCTGTGACATGATATTTATTTGAATTTACATAATCTCATGGATGTAACAGTAAATCTGTTCAGCTCACAGATCAAGACTAAGCTGTAATGCAAGCAGAACTTTCACAAATGCTTGTAGGTCAATAAAATCATTACAAAACACTTACAAATCATTTAAGGGATTTGATAACACTGTAAAATAATGTCTAATTTGTTAACATTAGCAAATGCATTGATAACACTTTATAATAACTGCACGCATTAGTAAATAGTCACTTCATGCTTCATAAAGCCTTGTCCCAATATTAATAGTCAGTAGTAAGCAGTTTATAAATACAGCTATAAATAGCTCATTTATTAAAAAGGAGAGTAAAGGGTCAGTTATCTTCCTATGAAAAATAAAAAAAATAAAAATAAACAAACGACAACACTGATTGATACAGAACTCAGAAATGTTATTGTGGATTTATGATAAAATCAGCCTGTAAATTAATTCATTCTCCTCCAAGAAGACACAAGTAGTTCACACCAAACTTTTTTAACATGAAGCCATATACTGAAGATGTTAAATTGCGAATGGGTTTAGGATACCTTAAATGGTGTGGCCATAGAAATTTATTAAAGTAACATAAAAAAATACCATAGTTATTTTACTATATCTTTAAAATTTTTAATTCCAACTCTTCATAATTTTTTATATACCTAGAAGTCATCATTTGAAGGAAGCACAGTAAGTTTCATAGCTCATTCTTAAGTCATTCTGAGGAAATATGCATAGTTTCATGACTATACAACACTATATGGATGATAGAAAATTAAAAAACTATCATACATCTGATGTCACTGTGTCCCTCTGTCACTGTGGGTAATGTGTGTGTGTGTGTGTGTGTGTGTGTGTTAAGTGAATTAGGTGTGAAACTATCAGGGAGCATTTAGTCTCCAGCGCCAACATTTTACAGAACTGCCACTTTCCTGGAGTCTCAGAATTACAATGTGTCAGGTTCTGAGAAATCAAAGATTCCAAAAAAAATGATTTAATTAGAATACCATGAAGTATTGTGAAATACTATATATTAAGACTTTATATATAGGCTTAATGAACAGATTAGAGTGACTCGTGAAGGACCAGCACCACCTCCTCTTGTCCGATGGTTTGAGGAATATATCTTCCAGAATCCGGGATTAAGATTTAGGAGCTCATTTTTATTCCACCTCCTTTCCTGAAAGTCTGTCTTGCAGAATTGACTAAAAATTAATCTTCACATTAATTCCTAATTATTTTGCAATTATTTTTGTCAGTTCTTCTTGACCTGTTTTTTTTTTTTCTTCTTCTTTTCTGACCTCATGACCCAGTCAGCATTTTTGTACAATGGTCAAGTCTTAACTTATCCATTTCTGTATTGCATTTGTGTTTGATATTTCTCATGGGTATTTCATAATTTTCGACTTTGAGTTAAAACAGTTTGAGTTAAAACTCTTTTTTAGCGCATTTCATCTGTAAAAGAAAACATGCCTAATGATTCTGCACACATGAATATAAGGAGTTTTTCTCTTCCAGCTTTCCTGGACTATTGTATAGCACTTATAAATGATTAAATAAAAAATGTGATGTGAATGTGATTTTAAAGTCTAGATGATTCAGATTAACCCTTTAACCGCCATATTCTTTAAAACCTCACTGCCAGAGGGATATTGTGAATGCATGTGCCCGCTGGACACAGTTTACCTGATGCCACCGGGGTGGTGATGGCATTGGTGGCTTGAGCCCGCCATCGCTGCTTGCAGCTATATTTATTATTATTATTATTATTTTTTTCCAACGTCTCGGGGGCTTTTGGGGCCCTTAACGTGCTTAAAAAGTCTTGAAAATTGGCACACAGATTGGAACCTGCGGCCATTAGGGCCGGGCAGAGACTGATACACAGGCGTGGCACAGGGGCTCTACAGCGCCCCCTGGAATATGGAGGGCCATATATCATACATTCTTGCTCGTAGACGTATGAAACTCGGTACACATATAAATCTCATCAATCCAAACAACTTTTGTATTGCATATCATGGGCTCCGCCCAACAGGAAGTTGGCTATTTAGGGTTTAGTATTCAAATTTTTCGTCAAAGTTGTGGGGGCTTTTGGGGTCCTTAACATACTCAAAAACTCTTGAAAATTTGCGCACACTTTGGAATCTGTGGCCTTTAGGAGCCTGCAGAGGCTGGGACCCGGGCGTGGCACAGGGGCTCTACGGCGCCCCCTGGAACACAGTCAGAAATGTTGATGTATAGCTCACACATACTTGCACATATTCATATGAAACTCAGTACACATATAGATCTCATCGTGCCGAACAACTTTCGTATTGCATGTCATAGGCTCCACCCAACAGGAAGTCAGCTATTTAGAGTTATGTAAAAAGCGCATGCTCTGGAATTTGAAATACTTGTCATAGGTTTTTTTCTCGATTGCCGCCAAACTCGGTCAACATGATCTCAAGACACTGAGGATGAAAAATTGCCAGGGGATTTTTGATATCTCGAACGGTTTGCTCGTGGCGAGGCGTTGAAATTATGGCGAGAAATTAGAAACAGGAAGTGTCTAATACCATCCACATACATTTCCTGATTTTAATCAAACTTCATCAGATTATTCGTTGTATGATGTCGATCGCATATATGTGACTATTAGGAGTCAAAGTTATAGCGCCACCAACTGGCAGAAGGAAGTGTGTCATTTTCAAAATGATTTGAATTCAGCATCTTATTATTACTCGATTTGCTTCAAACTTCATCAGAATAATGTTAAAACACAGCTGATATAAATCTGCAAGGGGGATATTGATATCTAAAAAATTGTTGCCGTGGCAACATGTCAAACTGGAATACTTCTCAGGTGATTTTGAGGCAAATAACATACTTAGAATTTCACAAAACTCTGAACACACATCAGTATTTCTGATAGGAACTTAAATTGTGAATGGATTTTGGATAGCTTGAATGGTTTTGCCGTGGTGATTTTTTAAAATGACCTTACAAAGGGAATCATTATTGTATTTTTAAATTGCAGCTTCCAAACACGTCAAAGAATTTTTTCATACAGATGAAAAAGTCATTCTGAGGAAATATGCATAGTTTCACGACTTTACAACACTGTATGGATAACAGAAAATTAAAAAAAACTGTCAGACATCTCATCTCACTCTGTCCCTCTGTTTGAGTATATGTGCTTCAGACTTCCATTGTCTGAGAGAAATTGCGCCCCTACAGGTTCAATTCCCGGACTTTTACTTTCACTTTTAAATCGGTTAAAAATACAAACAAATACTTAGATTTAATTCACACTGACAAGCTAAACCAACATATCTGATTATTACCGGTTCAGGGCTCATGGATAAATTATTTCTGGCCAGAGATACGTGAGAAATAGGAGAGATGAATCACCGCTGTGATCACAAGCGTCTGGAGTAAAGAGCTCAGAAAAAACTAATTTATTCCTGTTTTAAATCTTTTAAAAATAAATTATTACAGCGATATCACACAATCAACCAATTAGAACACACCAAGAGCTAAATTCAGATGTTTTTGAACTGTTTGTGTGAAAATGAAATATTTGTGGCTGCCTATCTGAAACCACCGCCTCCGATCAGCGCGTACAGTGTCGAGCTCAAAACAAACGAATTTATTCTTGTTTAAGAGCTTTTTTAAATAAAATATTACCACAAATGCACACAATAAACCCATTGTAACACTACAAGAGCTAAATGCAGGTGTTTGTGACCCGTTTAAGTGTGCAAGACTATTTGAAAGCGCGACTGGCAGAATAACATTTCTCTTGAGCTGCAGGTTTCTGTCTTTCGTCGTACGAACGAACACATAACGGACAAGATTATTTCAAAATACATAATAGCTTGGCGACTATAAACGAAAACAGCCACGTGAACATAAACTGGATCTACTGGATTTGAATATTAAAGTGACCACATTTACCACTTGCTTCTGTCTTCAATTTTAATCTATATAAAAAAGGAAACTCATTCGACTTGGCTGCTTTTTTAATGTGTGCGTATTTATTTATTTACCTTTTTATACATTTTGTATAATTTCATAGTTTGTGTATTACAATTATAAAAACAAAAATAAATTTAGCCACTCACATAGAAATAGCTTAGGCCTTAACCTTTTTCTGACAGTTTTAGGGTTTTTTAAAAATCCTAAAAAAAACTTATTTGTGCTGCAAATAATAATTTCAAACTCATTTGATACTGACCTATGACATCCTGTGACATTATATTTATTTGAATTTACATAATCTCATAGATGTAACAGTAAATCTGTTCAGCTCACAGATCAATACTAAGCTGTAATGCAAGCAGAACTTTCACAAATGCTTATGAGTCATTTAAGGATTTGATAACACTGTAAAATAATGTCTAATTTGTTAACATTAGCAAATTCATTGATAACACTTTATAATAACTGCACTCAGGGGCGATTCTAAGATTTTGATTTTAGGGGGGCTCAGCCCCCAATAAGGGTATGATTAAAAAATATTATTTTACTATTAGGGTAGGGTTGTATACTACTAATCTTATTGCAATCCACTATTCCATTGTATTCCCTGTATTTCATATATGGGAGTAGGAGTACTGACTGAGCCATATATAACACTGTAAAAAAAAACTAATACAGTTTTTTACATGTGACCAGTCACTGGAAAATTTTGAATAGGGAATGTAGATTTTTTTAATTTTTTTTACAATAAAGACTTCCTGATTCAGTATTAGGACATTCATGTTTAT
Source organism: Carassius gibelio (assembly GCF_023724105.1). Taxonomy (NCBI): domain Eukaryota; kingdom Metazoa; phylum Chordata; class Actinopteri; order Cypriniformes; family Cyprinidae; genus Carassius; species Carassius gibelio. Next base: position 19,890,865 of record NC_068401.1, on the reverse strand, counting down.
CCTTTGATGATACCACTGCTTTTTCTTATGAAATGTACGTGGAAATTGGCAGAAAATTAAAACAACATAAGGGTTCAATGACTGCAATGGCTGTCTGTTCTATTCTCACCTGACTGTTGCTCATTTGCAGACCTACTCCCGCACGACAAAAAAAATGTTGTATATCCATCTACAATGAAATATAAATTATTATATTTTATTTTTTTTATTATTATTATTATTATTAATTTTTAGCTTTTTAGCCTTTATAATCAACAATACGGTTGGTTATACATCAAGTCAGCCCCTGAACATTTATTTCATTTCAAATCATTTAACTAACCAGCTAATATTCATTAAGAATATAGACAAAACATGTATTAATGTAATTGTCTATTGGCAATATGTTTAATCTGTTCTATATTTATTTATATTTATTAAAAATAACATCATTATCAATTTGCCACTTCTATAAATCAATTACTTAAAAAAAAAAAAATCACAGATCCCTTTAGCCTACTCTTACTCTAATATATGTATCATGATACACTAATGATTAATTATTACTTAATACAAAATTATGTTTAATAATAGAAAACAAAATAACTCCACATGATGTTTCTCTCTCTGTGCCATTTAGTACTTTCAGACAATGATGTGTGTCATTAATAATTTATTTTGCATGGCTGCATAATGTAATGCCGAAATACACAATAATATGTTTTCAATTTCAAAAAGTAAATTAAAATAAATCATGATCGTTTTCTAAAGTATGTTTTCATGGGTGTTAATCGCTTCATTTTTTGTTGGAAGAAAAAAAAAATCTGTCACACTGTGATAAAGGCTGAAAGTGAACGCAGCGAAGACGTACTGGTATTGGATGCGAGAACACACACACCACACGCACACACGCACGCACACACACACGCGCACACGCACACACACACACACACACACACACACACACACACCTTGTACTCTCTGATGTTCGCTCTGCTCGGCGCCCCTGTGGATTGAAAAACGCGCTGAATCCGTGCAGACTCAGATAAGGGGAGGAGCCGGAACTTGATGCAGCTTGCCACCGTCTCAAATGAGATTTTAAAGGGGACTGAAGCGATCACTAATTAATTAATCAAATAATTTTTAGGGGGGCTGGGCATAAGTTTAGGGCCTAGCGACGCCCCTGACTGCACTCATTAGTAAATAGTCAGTTCATGCTTTATAAAGCCTTGTCCCAATATTAATAGTCAGTAGTAAGCAGTTTATAAATACAGCTATAAATAGCTTGTCCTTGGTTTATAAGCACATTTATTAAAAAGGAGAGTAAAGGGTCAGTTATCTTCCTATGAAAAATAAAAGATAAAAATAAACAAACAACAACAACACAGATTGATACAGAACTCAGAAATTTTATTGTGGATTTATGATAAAATCAGCCTGTAAATGAATTCATACTCCTCCTCATACTACTCCATACTCCTTTTTCAACATGATGCCAATATACTGAGATGTTAAATTGTGAATGGGTTTAGGATAGCTTAAATGGTGTTGCCATAGAGATTTATTAAAGTAACATAAATAATACAATAGTTATTTTACTATATCTTTAAAATTTTTCATTCTAACTCTTCATAATTTTTTATATAAGTAGAAGTCCTCATTTGAAGGAAGCACAGTAAGTTTCATAGCTTTATCATTTTCAAGAGCCAGCATAAAATTAAAACTATCATAACTTATAAATCAAGCTTGCAATTCTTAGTACCTATAATGGCCACCAGAGGGAGCTATAGGATTACTTTTAAATAATTATTGGAGAAACGAGTATGATTTAAATAATTTATAGAAATCTTTCAAATAAAATAATATGTATTTTAGGAATTTTACTGATAAATACCCTCACTTAATTAGAATAACAAGCTGAAGTATTGTGAACTGTATATTAAGAATAATTCTTAATAGGCTTTATGGACAGATACGTTTTAAGTGACTCTTGAAGGTTCAGCACCACATCCTCTTTTACCACTGTTTAAAGAATTAATCTTACAGAACAGGTGTGAATGAATTTTGGATAGCTTGAATGGTTTTGTCGTGGTGATTTTTTGAAATAATAGTAAAAAAGTAACCAGTAAAAAAAAGTGCAGCTTCTAAACACTTCAAAAAAATGTACACATAGAAGACAAGTCATTCTGAGGAAATATGCATAGTTTCATGACTATACAACATTATATGGATGACAGAAAATTAAAAAACATACATCTGATGTCACTCTGTCCCTCTGTCACTGTGTGTGTGTGTTTGTGTGTGTTTTAAGTGAATTAGGTGTGAAACTATCAGTGAGCATTTAGTCTCCAGCGCCAACATTTTACAGAACTGCCACTTTCCTGGAGTCTCAGAATTACAATGTGTCAGGTTCTGAGAGATCTAAGATTCCAAAAAAATATTTAATTAGAATACCATGAAGTATTGTGAAATACTATATATTAAGACTTTATATATAGGCTTAATGAACAGATTAGACTGACTCGTGAAGGACCAGCACCACCTCCTCTTGTTTGATGGTTTGAGGAATATATCTTCCAGAATCCGGGATTAAGATTTAGGAGCTCATTTTTATTCCACCTCCTTTCCTGAAAGTCTGTCTTGCAGAATTGACTAAAAATTAATCTTCACATTAATTCCTAATTCTTTTGCAATTCTTTTGTCAGTTCTTCTTGACCTGTTTTTCTCTTCCAGCTTTCCTGGACTATTGTATAGCACTCATAAATGATTAAATAAAAAATAATGGTAGTTATTAAGATTGATATGGTTTGGAATTGGTAAAATGTGCTTGGAAAAAAATCACAATAAAACAATGTTTTAATGTTTAAGTTTGGAATATTAACTGACATGAATGAATGCTATATAAATATTGTTCATGTTAACATAATGTTTATAAATGAAATCTTATTGTAAAGTGTTACTAAAGTTATATATATATATATATATATATATATATATATATATATATATATATATATATATATATATATATATATATATATATATATATATATATATTGTTCTGTGAATGTGATTTTAAAGTCTAGATGATTCGGATTAAGCCTTTAACTGCCATATCAAGTTCAAGTTCAAGTTCAAGTTCAATTTATTTGTATAGCGCATTTACAACAGCCTCTTGGCTGACCAAAGTGCTTTAACATAAGAGCAAGAATATTACACATACATAAAAATAGACCAGACAAAAAATTTAAAACCACCCATTTCAAAATGTAGCATAACACAGTAGTCAGTACACTAAGGAAAATAAAAAAGTTTTTAGCAAAGATTTAAAAATAGACAAGGAAGGGGCCAGTCTGATCTCTAAAGGCAGGGTATTCCAGAGTCGTGGCCCAGCCACTGCAAATGCACGCTCCCCTCTACGCTCCCCTCTATCCTTTAAAACCTCACTGCCAGAGGGATATTGTGAATGCATGTGCCCGCTGGGCACAGTTTACCTGATGCCACCGGGGTGGTGATGGCATTGGTGGCTTGAGCCCGCCATCGCTGCTTGCAGCTATATTATTATTATTTTTTTTTTTTTTTTTTATTAAACCTTCCGGGGGTTTTTGGGGGCCTTAACATGCTCAAAAACTCTTGAAAATTGGCACACACATTGGAATCTGCGGCCATCAGGACGCCACAGAGACTGGGACCCGGGCGTGGCACAGGGGCTCTACAGCGCCCCCTGGAACACAGTCAGAAATCTTGAACCATAGCTCACACACACTTGCATATATTTATATGAAACTCAGTACACTTGTAGATCTCATTGAGCTGAACAACTTTCGCGCTCTATGTCAAAGGCTCCGCCCAACAGGAAGTCAGCTATTCATGGCTGTTTAAAAAAAGCATGTTCTGGAATTTGATATACTTGTCATAGGTTTTTTACATGATTGCCACCAAACTCGGTGAACATGATCTCAAGACATTGGGGATGAAAAATTGCGAGGGGATTTTTTATATCTCGAACGGTTTCCCCGTGGCGAGGCGTTGAAATTAGGGCAAAAAGTGAGAAACCGGAAATGCCTAATAACATCCACATACATTGCCTGAGTTTGATCAAACTTCATTGGTTTGTTCGATGTATGATACCGATCGTATATATGTGATTATTAAGAGTCAACGTTATAGCGCCACCAACTGGCAGCAGGAAGTGAGTCATTTTCAAAATGCTTTGAATTCAGCATCTTATTTTTACTCGATTTGCTTCAAACTTCATCAGAATAATGACAAAACATGGCCGATGTAAATCTGTTGTGGGGATATTGATATCTTATATATTGTTGCCATGGCAACGTGTCAAACTTGAATATTCTGTTATGGTGATTTTGAGGCAGATAACAACCTCAGATTTACATGAAACTCAAAACACATATCAGTATTCTTGATAGCTAGACAATGGAAAAAGCTTGTAAAAGGGCGTGGAAGAGGCACTCTATAGCGCCACCTTTTGTCAAAAGTGGGGGGGTTAGTTTTAGCTACAGACACCAAACTCGGTACAAAAATTGTTCTTATCAACACGGACAACTTTCTAATTCACAGTCATCAGCTACGATCAACAGGAAGTCAGCTATTTTGATTTGAATGTGGATTTTTTTTTTACATTTAGCTGTGAATTAATGCATACTGCTCAGAGGAGAGTAACACTATACACACCAAACTTTGTCTACATGATGCCAAAACATTTTAAACAACTTAAATTGCCAATGGATTTTGGATAGCTTGAACGGTTTTGTCATGGTGATTTTTTTAAATGACAATAAAAATGGAATTATTAATTGTCCTGCATTTTTAAATTCCAAACACTTCAAAACCTTTTTTCATACAGAAAAAAAGTCATTCTGAGTAAATATGGATAGTTTCACGACTTTACAACACTGTATGGATAACAGAAAATTAAAAAACTGTCAGACATCTCATCTCACTCTGTCCCTCTGTTTGAGTATATGTGCTTCAGACTTCCATTGTCTGAGAGAAATAGCGCCCCTACAGGTGCAATTACCGGACTTTTACTTTCACTTTTAAATCGGTTAAAAATACAAATACATACTTAGATTTAATTCACACTGACAAGCTAAACCAACATATCTGATTATTACCGGTTCAGGGCTCATCGATAAATAATTTCTGGCCAGAGATACGTGAGAAATAGGAGAGATGAATCACCGCTCTGATCACGAGCGTCTGGAGTAAAGAGCTCAGAAAAAACGAATTTATTCCTGTTTTAAAGCTTTTAAAAATAAATTATTACAGCGATATCACACAATCAACCAATTAGAACACACCAAGAGCTAAATTCAGATGTTTTTGAACTGTTTGTGTGAAAATTAAATATTTGTGGCTGCCTATCTGAAATCACCGCTCCGATCAGCGCTTACAGTGTCGAGCTCAAAACAAACAAATTTATTCTTGTTTAAGAGCTTTTTTAAATAAAATATTACCACAAATGCACACAATAAACCCATTGTAACACTGCAAGAGCTAAATGCAGGTGTTTGTGACTCGTTTAAGTGTGAAAGACTATTTGACACCGCCACTGGCAGAATAACATGTATCTCTCGAGCTGCAGGATTCTGCCTTTCGTCGTACGAACGAACACATAACGGACAAGATTATTTCAAAATAGCTTGGCGAATATGAACGAAAACAGCCAATTGAACATAAACTGTTGAGAAATAAATCTGAAGTGGATCTACTGGATTTGAATATTAAGTGACCGCATATACCAGCTGCTTCTGTCTTCAATTTGAATCTATAAAAAAAATGAAACTCATTCATCTTGGCTGCTTTTTTAATGTGTGTACGTATGTATTTATTATTTTGCTCTAACAAGAATTAATCTATATTTAATTAAATCAATTACATTTTATTTTACATTTTATTTGTCCATTTCTGCATCTAAACGCCTAAAAACATAAAACATGATCTATTATACTATTGTTAGCAATTTCTTTATCGTCCAATTTTTCTGGTGTACACACTTTTATTTTCATAATAAACTTGTTTGTTAGATTATACACAGTTACAGTGGTCTATAATAAATATTGACAGGTTTTATTCAAGCTGTTTAGAATGATTGCAGTAGGCTAATTTTTTTAAATGTAAATCCAAAAAAAAAAAAAAAAAAAAAAATTAATAAAAAACATTGGAAAACAATAACTGTTGTACTTTTTTTATACATTTTGTATAATTTCATAGTTTATGCATTATAGTTATAAAAACAAATAAATGTAGCCACTCACATAGAAATAGGCCTTATCCTTTTCTGACAGTTTTAGGGATTTTTAAAAATCCTAAAAAACCTTATTTGTGCTGCAAATAATAATTTCAAACTCAAAAAGTAAATAGTCAGTTCATGCTTTATAAAGCCTTGTCCCAATATTAATAGTCAGTAGTAAGCAGTTTATAAATACAGCTATAAATAGCTTGTTTTTGGTTTATAAGCACATTTGTTAAAAAGGAGAGTAAAGGGTCAGTTATCTTCCTATGAAAAATAAAAAAATAAAAATAAACAAACAACAACACAGATTGATACAGAACTCAGAAATTCTATTGTGGATTTATGATAAAATCAGCCTGTAAATGATTTCATACTCCTCCAAGAAGACACAAGTAGTTCACACCAAACTTTTTTTAACATGAAGCCAATATACTGAGATGTTAAATTGCGAATGGGTTTAGGATAGCTTAAATGGTGTGGTCATAGCGATTTATTAAAGTAACATAAAAAAAAATACAATAGTTATTTTACTATATCTTTAATTTTTTTCATTCCAAACTCTTCATATTTTTTTATATACGTAGAAGTTATCATTTGAAGGAAGCACAGTAAGTTTAATAGCTTTATCATTTTCAAGAGCCAGCATAAAATTAAAACTATCATAACTTATAAATGAAGCTTGCAATTCTTAGTACCAATAATGGCCACCAGATGGAGGTATAGGATTACTTTTAAATAATTATTGTAGAAACAAGTATGATTTAAATCATTTATAGAAATCTTTCAAAGAAAAATAATATGAATTTTATGTATTTACTGATAAAATGACCCTCACTTTATTAGAATAACAAGCTGAAATATTGTGAACTGTATATTAAGAATAATTCTTTATAGGCTTTATGGACAGACACGTTTTGAGTGACTCTTGAAGGATCAGCACCACATCCTCTTTTACCACTGTTTAAAGAATTTATCTTACAGAACAGATGCAAATTAATTTTGGATAGCTTGAATGGTTTTGTCGTGGTGATTTTTTGAAATAACAGTAAAAAAGTAACCAGTAAATGTCTTTTATTTTTTTAAAGTGCAGCTTCTAAACACTTCAACAAAATGTACACATAGAAGTCATGCTGAGGAAATATGCATAGTTTCATGACTATACAACACTATATGGATGATAGAAAATTAAAAAACTACCATACATCTGATGTCACTCTGTCCCTCTGTCACTGTGGGTAATGTGTGTGTGTGTTTGTGTGTTAAGTGTGTGTGTGTTAAGTGTGTGTGCTGAGTTTGTGTGAATGTGTGGGAGAGGGGATGGGCTTGGTGTCAGAGAGAGAGAGAGAGAGAGAGAGGGAGGGAGACTTAATCATCTCTTTAATCACCAGCAGAAAAAAAAAGCAATTTTGTGTTGTTGTTGTTTTTTCATCATTACAGCTTAAGAAATATCTTAGGCCTCAACATCAACTGTTGCTGCTTTATATAGCCTTCTCCCAAAATTAATAGTCATTAGTAAGCATTTTATAAATACAGCTATAATTAAATTGTTCATGGTTTATATGCACATTTATTTTGAGGAGATTAAAGGCTGTAATCTTCCTAAAAAAAATAAAAAAATAAAAATAAAAAAATAAACAAACACAGAACTCAGAAACATTTATTTCAAGATGCAATAAAAGAAAACTGTACACTATATATACATATATATACAATTGCATAAGTTTATATTTAATTTTTTTTATCAAGTGTACAGCTAATAATAATAATAATAATAATAATAATAATAATAATAATAATGCATTTTATTTAAGGCGCCTTTCAAACCACTCAAGGTCACCGTACAACAAGTAACAACAGTAACAATATTAAAACAAAAAATAACAGCAAATAACAATGTCAATAAAAAAACCACAATAATATTAGAATAGCACAACATATTGTGGAATACTATATTAAGACTTTATATATAGGCTTTATGAACAGATAGGTTTTGAGAGATGCTTGAAGTACTAGCATCACCTCCTCTTGTACGACGGTTTGAGGAATATATCTTCCAGATAGTACCGCCGCTCCCTATATGCAGAATACGCAGTCTTCGTAGGGCACCAACTCCCAGAGGAGGCACCATCCCAGTAAAATAAAACATGCGCCATTCTCCCATCCGCGCTCGCGACCGCTCGGACATTTGCGGATGAATGTTCGTAATTGATGGATGGACATCTATGCCCGGGTAAAAGTCATCAGCAATCCGGCACAGAGAAAAGAAAAATAAAGTAAAAAACAAAACAAAAACAGGCATAAATTTGGCTTGACATTGGACATTCGAGAGTCTCAAATTTAGGGACCGTCTCTTAAGTTACATGTGATATTGTTATACAATTTTCTAACGTCAGTAGCATTTGAAGAGAATGACTTACAGTCATAAAAACAACTGTAATTGTTCATCTAGGTGACAGCTATAATGCACCATTAAATTGAATGTTTGATATTTATTAAAACAAACTGTAAGTCATATGTAAATTATGCTACTTTTTCACATGGACTCAAAAGCAAATTTGAAGCTCAATAGCATTTGAGGAGAAAGACTTGCAGTCATAAAACAATTTTAATGTGTTAATTTAGGTGTCAGCTACAATGTACACCTTATACATTTATATATATATTAAAATAAAGTGTTACTAAAGTTATATATATTGTTCTGTGTATGTGATTTCAAAGTCTAGACGGGTCGGATTAACCCTTTAACTGCCATATCCCTTAAAATTTGATTGCCAGAGGGTTACTGTAAATGCTTATGCCCGCTGGGCACAGTTTTCCCGATGCCACCGGGGTGGCGTTGCACTGACGGCTTGAGCCCGCCATCGCTGCTTGCAGCTATATTTTTTTATTATTATTATTATTATTTTTTTTTTTCCAACGTCTCGGGGGCTTTTAGGGCCCTTAACGTGCTTAAAAAGTCTTGAAAATTGGCACACAGATTGGAACCTGCGGCCATTAGGGCCGGGCAGAGACTGATACACGGGCGTGGCACAGGGGCTCTACAGCGCCCCCTGGAATATGGAGGGCCATATATCATACATTCTTGCTCGTAGACGTATGAAACTCGGTACACATATAAATCTCATCAATCCAAACAACTTTTGTATTGCATATCATGGGCTCCGCCCAACAGGAAGTTGGCTATTTAGGGTTTAGTATTCAAATTTTTCGTCAAAGTTGTGGGGGCTTTTGGGGTCCTTAACATACTCAAAAACTCTTGAAAATTTGCGCACACTTTGGAATCTGTGGCCTTTAGGAGCCTGCAGAGGCTGGGACCCGGGCGTGGCACAGGGGCTCTACGGCGCCCCCTGGAACACAGTCAGAAATGTTGATGTATAGCTCACACATACTTGCACATATTCATATGAAACTCAGTACACATATAGATCTCATCGTGCCGAACAACTTTCGTATTGCATGTCATAGGCTCCACCCAACAGGAAGTCAGCTATTTAGAGTTATGTAAAAAGCGCATGCTCTGGAATTTGAAATACTTGTCATAGGTTTTTTTCTCGATTGCCGCCAAACTCGGTCAACATGATCTCAAGACACTGGGGATGAAAAATTGCCAGGGGATTTTTGATATCTCGAACGGTTTGCTCGTGGCGAGGCGTTGAAATTATGGCGAGAAATTAGAAACAGGAAGTGTCTAATACCATCCACATACATTTCCTGATTTTAATCAAACTTCATCAGATTATTCGTTGTATGATGTCGATCGCATATATGTGACTATTAGGAGTCAAAGTTATAGCGCCACCAACTGGCAGAAGGAAGTGTGTCATTTTCAAAATGATTTGAATTCAGCATCTTATTATTACTCGATTTGCTTCAAACTTCATCAGAATAATGTTAAAACACAGCTGATATAAATCTGCAAGGGGGATATTGATATCTAAAAAATTGTTGCCGTGGCAACATGTCAAACTGGAATACTTCTCAGGTGAATTTGAGGCAAATAACATACTTAGAATTTCACAAAACTCTGAACACACATCAGTATTTCTGATAGGAACTTAAATTGTGAATGGATTTTGGATAGCTTGAATGGTTTTGCCGTGGTGATTTTTTTAAATGACCTTACAAAGGGAATCATTATTGTATTTTTAAATTGCAGCTTCCAAACACGTCAAAGAATTTTTTCATACAGATGAAAAAGTCATTCTGAGGAAATATGCATAGTTTCACGACTTTACAACACTGTATGGATAACAGAAAATTAAAAAAACTGTCAGACATCTCATCTCATCTCATAACTGGAGGATCCAAGATGGCGGCATGTATGGTTTGATGTGTGTTTGTCCTCTTATCTATACTCATTTGTTTGCTTTTATGCTCATATATGGAGTAAACTTTTTAGCAGATTCTATGATTGAGCTCTTTGGTTTTTAGATGAAATAATTTTACAATTGGATTATGGACTACTTTGCTGCAGAAATGATCCATCTCCAGGCTCTACTTGGATCCTGAGGCCCTGTTAGCTTCTCTAGGCCTTAACAGCCTAGCTACCATCTCTAGGCTCCAGGTCCTAGCTACCATCTTCCTTCTCCAGCCCAGCTATCATCTCTAGGCTTCAGGCCCTTGCAGCCCAGTTTCCATCTTCAGGCTTTATTTGGATCCTGAGGCCTTGTTGGCCTCTCCAGGCCCTAACAGCCCAGCTACCATCTCTAGGCTCCAGGCCCTAGCAGCCCAGCTACCATCTCTAGGCTCCAGGCCCTAGCAGCCCAGCTACCATCTCTAGGCTCCAGGCCCTAGCAGCCCAGCTACCATCTCTAGGCTCCAGGCCCTAGCAGCCCAGCTACCGTCTATAGGCTCTGTTTGGATCCTGAGGCACTGCTAGCCTTTCCAGGCTTTACTTGGATCTGGAGGTTCTGCTAGCTTCTCTAGGCCCTAGCAGCCCAGCTAACATCTCCAGTCTCTGCGTGGATCCTGAGGCCCTGTCAGCTCCTCATGGTTTTGCTAACATCTTCTGCTAACATGGCTCTTCTCTTAATGCTGCTTTGTTCATTGTTTGTGCAGAATCTAAGATCAAGTGATTTATACTGGGTGAGTACATCGTACAATATTTGTGGCTCTTTGGACATAGCCTATGGATTTAACTGTTCAGCCTTTGTGCATTCCCCTCAAATGCCAAAAGAGTTGGCAGAGGACTTAAATCTAGCCTGGTTGCCACCCAGAGATATTCTTCAACTTCAAAATCTTTTGATTTTAAATGACTATTTTGCATTTGATGGCAGACATTACTGGGACTCTCATTTTAAAAACTCTACAGATTCTTCATATACTGATGGTAAACAGAGATGGTTAATATTTTTATTGCTGCTTTTATCTGGCAATGTGCAGCCAAATCCAGGCCCTGAGTTGCAGTGTATTCCATTGCCATCTGATGTGAAATCCATGTCTGGTTTGAGTGTAATTCACCTTAATGTTCGCAGTTTGTTATCCAAAATGGATCTGCTTAGAATTTGGGTGAATTTAACAGATGCAGATATTGTTGTGCTATCTGAAACCTGGCTGACAAAATCAATCACTGATATGGAGATTGGAATGGGTGGTTATAACGTGTTTCGTGCTGACAGACCAAGGAAGGGTGGTGGGGTTGCAATTTATGTCAAATCTAAATTTAATGTAAAGTTAGTCGATTCAGAATCAATCGGTAAGCAGCTGGAATTTTTGGCAGTGAAGGTGGAGTTGGCCAAGAGCCTTTATGTTACTGTTGTTGGGTGTTATAGGCCTCCTTCTGCACTGAGTACTGCATTGCAGACTCTAATTCAACTCTTATCCAGATTGGACTACTCTGAAATTATTTTAGCAGGTGATCTAAACTGGGACTGGCTGAAACCTTGTTCAGATGAATTTAAGTCATTTTGTGATTCTGTCAATTTTACACAGTTAATCAATTCTCCCACTCGTTTAAATCTTAAGTGCCATGATAAATCCACCTTAATTGATTTAATTTTGACTAATGTCCCACACAAATTTTCTGCTTTTGGTGTTTTTTGCAATGACCTAAGTGATCATTGTGTTGTTGCTGCTGTAAGAAATACTAAGATGTCTAAATGTAAACCTCGCGTAATATGTAAGAGGAATCTCAAAAAATTTAATGAACAGGGCTTTTGCCATGATTTGTTTAATTGTGATTGGAGTAGAATAGAGCTGATTCCCGATGTGGAGTCAGCCTGGATCTTTTTCCGGGATAGTTTTTTGCAAGTAATAAATAGACACGCCCCACTAAAGAGATTCAGAGTTAAGGGGCGGGAAAATCCCTGGTTTTCCTCTGAGCTTGGAGATATTCTTCATGACCGCAATTTAGCTTGGGCCAAAGCAAGAAAATCGGGCTCTTCATCTGATTGGCTTGTTTTTAGGCAGTTAAGAAATAAATGTTCTTCTTTTATTAAGAAAGCAAAATCTGACTTTTATCTGTCAGCCACTACTAACACCTTAAATGATCCCAGAAAATTTTGGAAGGCTATAAAATTACTTTCTTCAAACAAAGATAGTATTAATGTTCCTTCTTTTATTATGAAAGAGTCTGTAGTAGTTCATGACAAGCTGGAGATATTGAACCATTTTAATGAGTATTTTATTCAGTCTGGTTCTTTGTTTGACACTGCTTGTCCTTATACTGTGACACCTTGTAAAGATGTACCAGTCTCTACAAGTGTCTTCAATCTCACTCCATTCTTAGTGGCTGATGTTCAAAAAGCCCTAAAAGGGCTGGCTCCTGAAAAACCTCCAGGACCTGATCTTATAGAGCCCTACTTCTTAAAAATAGCTGCTGATTGTGTAGCACAGCCTCTAACGTACCTTTTTAATCTTACTTTAGAGAGCAATACTATTCCCAAAATATGGAAATCTGCATTTGTTTGTCCATTATTGAAAGGGGGTGACCCATCAAATTTAAATAATTACAGGCCAATTTCTAATTTGTCTGTTTTGGCCAAAACGCTTGAATCCCTGGTGAGTGATCAGATTAAATACTTCTTGCATGTACAGGACATTTTATCCCCAGTTCAGTCTGGTTTTAGAAAAAAACATAGTACCATCACAGCTGCAATGAAGGTGATAAATGACATCTCTGTTGCTCGTGACAAGAAGCAGCACTGTGCAGCACTTTTTATTGATTTGTCAAAAGCTTTTGACACGGTTGATCATGATGTTTTAAAGATTAGGCTTCTTAATTCGGGGTTTTCAGAGAATACTGTCTCTTGGTTCTCAAACTATCTTAGTGACAGAACCCAGTGCATTAAGTATGATGGTGTTCAATCAGGTATTTTACCAATCCTTAAAGGGGTTCCACAAGGATCTGTGTTAGGCCCTATTTTATTTACTATTTATATAAATAACCTTAATCGGCATGTGTCTGATGCAAACTTTCATTTTTATGCAGATGACACCGTTATTTACTGCTGTGCTCCCTCTCTTAAACAAGCCATTGCACATTTACAGAATGCCTTCACTGTGGTTCAAAACACGTTGCTACAGTTGAAACTTGTGCTTAATGCAGAAAAAACAAAATGTATGCTCTTCACGGGCACTCGGAATAGACCACTGAATGTTCCTTCAGTGATTACTCTTGACGGACATGAAATACAGACTGTTACAACTTATAAGTATCTTGGAATTGTTATTGATGATTGCCTGTCATTTAAGCCTCATGTTCACTGTCTAGTGAGAAAGTTGAAGCTAAAATTGGGTTTTTACTTTCGAAATAAGCTGTGTTTTTCTTTTAATGTTAAAAAACGGTTAGTGGCATCCACTTTTTTATCTGTGCTGGACTATGGTGATATATTATATATGCATTCATCTGCTCAATGCCTTCAAATGATTGACGCAGCCTATCATGCATCACTGAGATTTATTACTAATTGTAAAGCTCGCACCCACCACTGTGAGCTGTACTCTCGTGTAGGGTGGTCTGCTCTGGCCACACGGAGGCTTTGTCATTGGTACATATTTATATATAAGGCTATTCTTGGTGTGCTTCCATCCTATTTATGTTCACTTCTTATGAAAAAAAGTGCTGGTCATTACTCTCTGCGTTCTCAGGCTGTTGTCTTGTTTTCTGTCCCACATATCAGTACTGAGCTGGGTAAAAAGGCCTTTGTTTATTCTGCTCCTTTTACATGGAATTTGCTGCAGAACAACTTAAAACTTAGTAAATTGATTCCTTTGAGTGTTTTTAAGTTAAGAATGAGATGTTTTGAGTTGGACTCCCTCACATGTCAATGTTTTTAATTGAGATTTCATTGTAAGTGCATAATTGGCTTTCAAACTGTTTCTATTAATTAATATTTTATTTTCATGGTTTTTTGAGTGTGTGTCTTTGTACGTATGTAATGATGTGATGTAATTCAGCTGCCTATCTTGGCCAGGTCTCCCTTGCAAAAGAGATTTTTAATCTCAATGGGCTTCTCCTGGTTAAATAAAGGATAAATAATAAAAAAAAAAATCTCACTCTGTCCCTCTGTTTGAGTATATGTGCTTCAGACTTCCATTGTCTGAGAGAAATAGCGCCCCTACAGGTTCAATTCCCGGACTTTTACTTTCACTTTTAAATCGGTTAAAAATACAAACAAATACTTAGATTTAATTCACACTGACAAGCTAAACCAACATATCTGATTATTACCGGTTCAGGGCTCATGGATAAATTATTTCTGGCCAGAGATACGTGAGAAATAGGAGAGATGAATCACCGCTGTGACCACGAGCGTCTGGAGTAAAGAGCTCAGAGAAAACGAATTTATTCCTGTTTTAAAGCTTTTAAAAATAAATTATTACAGCGATATCACACAATCAACCAATTAGAACACACCAAGAGCTAAATTAAGATGTTTTTGAACTGTTTGTGTGAAAATGAAATATTTGCAGCTGCCTATCTGAAATCACGCCTCCGATCAGCGCGTACAGTGTCCAGCTCAAAACAAACGAATTTATTCTTGTTTAAGAGCTTTTTTAAATAAAATATTACCACAAATGCACACAATAAACCCATTGTAACACAACAAGAGCTAAATGCAGGTGTTTGTGACCTGTTTAAGTGTGCAAGACTATTTGAAAGCGCGACTGGCAGAATAACATATCTCTCGAGCTGCAGGATTCTGGCTTTCGTCGTACGAACGAACACATAACGGACAAGATTATTTCAAAACACATAATAGCTTGGCGACTATAAACGAAAACAGCCACGTGAACATAAACTGGATCTACTGGATTTGAATATTAAAGTGACCACATTTACCACTTGCTTCTGTCTTCAATTTTAATCTATATAAAAAAGGAAACTCATTCGACTTGGCTGCTTTTTTAATGTGTGCGTATTTATTTATTTATCTTTTTATACATTTTGTATAATTTCATAGTTTGTGTATTACAATTATAAAAACAAAAATAAAATTAGCCACTCACATAGAAATAGCTTAGGCCTTAACCTTTTTCTGACAGTTTTAGGGATTTTTAAAAATCCTAAAAAAACCTTATTTGTGCTGCAAATAATAATTTCAAACTCATTTGATACTGACCTATGACATCCTGTGACATTATATTTATTTTAATTTACATAATCTCATGGATGTAACAGTAAATCTGTTCAGCTCACAGATCAATACTAAGCTGTAATACAAGCAGAACTTTCACAAATGCTTATGAGTCATTTAAGGATTTGATAACACTGTAAAATAATGTCTAATTTGTTAACATTAGCAAATTCATTGATAACACTTTATAATAACTGCACTCATTATTAAATAGTCAGTTCATGCTTTATAAAGCCTTGTCCCAATATTAATAGTCAGTAGTAAGCAGTTTATAAATACAGCTATAAATAGCTTGTCCTTGGTTTATAAGCACATTTATTAAAAATGAGAGTAAGTTATCTTCCTATGAAAAATAAAAGATAAAAATAAACAAACAACAACACAGATTGATACAGAACTCAGAAATTTTATTGTGGATTTATGATAAAGCCTGCAAATGAATTCATACTCCTACTCATACTACTCCATACTCCTTTTTCAACATGATGCCAATATACTGAGATGTTAAATTGTGAATGGGTTTAGGATAGCTTAAATGGTGTTGCCATAGAGATTTATTAAAGTAACATAAAAAAATACAATAGTTATTTTACTATATCTTTACAATTTTTCATTCTAAATCTTCATAATTTTTTATATAAGTAGAAGTCCTCATTTGAAGGAAGCACAGTAAGTTTCATAGCTTTATCACTTTCAAGAGCCAGCATAAAATTTAAACTATCATAACTTATAAATCAAGCTTGCAATTCTTAGTACCTATAATGGCCACCAGAGGGAGCTATAGGATTACTTTTAAATAATTATTGTAGAAACGAGTATGATTTAAATCATTTATAGAAATCTTTCAAAAAAAATGAATTGTATATATTTTACTGATAAAATGACCCTCACTTAATTAGAATAACAAGCTGAAGTATTTTGAACTGTATATTAAGAATAATTCTTTATAGGCTTTATGGACAGATACGTTTTGAGTGACTCTTGAAGGATCAGCACCACATCCTCTTTTACCACTGTTTAAAAGAATTAATCTTACAGAATAGGTGTGAATGAATTTTGGATAGCTTGAATGGTTTTGCCGTGATGTTTTTTGAAATAATAGTAAAAAAGGAACCAGTAAATGTCTTTTTATTTTTTTAAAGTGCAGCTTCTAAACACTTTAAAAAAAAAAATGTACACATAGAAGACCAGTCATTCTGAGGCATATTTCCTCAGAATGACTGGTCTCATGACCATAGTTTCATGACTATACAACACTATATGGATGATAGAAAATTTAAAAAAAACTATCATACATCTGATGTCACTCAGTCCCACTGTCACTGTGGGTAATGTGTGTGTGTGTTAAGTGAATTAGGTGTGAAACTATCAGGGTGCATTTAGTCTCCAGCGCCAACATTTTACAGAACTGCCACTTTCCTGGAGTCTCCAGAATTACTCGGTGTCGGACTCTGAGAGACTTAAGATTCCAAAAAATGATTTAATTAGAATACCATGAAGTATTGTGAAATACTATATATTAAGGCTTTATATATAGGCTTTATGCACAGATTAGAGTGACTCGTGAAGGACCAGCACCACCTCCTCTTGTTCGATGGTTTGAGGAATATATCTTCCAGAATCCGGGATTAAGATTTAGGAGCTCATTTTTATTCCACCTCCTTTCCTGAAAAGTCTGTCTTGCAGAATTGACTAAAAATTAATCTTCACATTAATTACTAATTATTTTGCAATTCTTTTTGTCAGTTCTTCTTGACCTGCTTTTTTCTTCTTCTTTTCTGACCTCATGACCCAGTCAGTATTTTTTGTACAATGGTCAAATCTTAACTTATCCATTTCTGTATTGCATTTGTGTTTGATATTTCTCATGGGTATTTCATAATTTTCGACCTTACAGTTTGAGTTAAAAGTCTATTTTAGCGCATTTCATCTGTAAAAGAAAACATGCCTAATAATTCTGCACACATGAATATAAGGAGTTTTTCTCTTCCAGCTTTCCTGGACTATTGTATAGCACTCATAAATGATTAAATAAAAAATAATGGTAGTTATTAAGATTTATATGGTTTGGAATTGGTAAAATGTACTTGGAAAAAAATCACAATAAAACAATGTTTTCATGTTTAAGTTTGGAATATTAACTGACATGAATGAATGCTATATAAATATTGTTCATGTTAACATAATGTTTATAAATGAAATCTTATTGTACAGTGTTACTAATATATATATTGTTCTGTGAATGTGATTTTAAAGTCTAGATGATTCGGATTAACCCTTTAACTGCCGTATCCTTTAAAACCTCACTGCCAGAGGGATATTGTGAATGCATGTGCCCGCTGGGCACAGTTTACCTGATGCCACCGGGGTGGCGATGGCATTGGTGGCTTGAGCCCGCCATCGCTGCTTGCAGCTATATTTATTATTATTATTTATTATTATTATTTTTCTTCAAGGTTTCGGGGGCTTTTGGGGCCCTTAACATGCTTAAAAAGTCTTGAAAATTGGCACACACATTGGAACCTGCGGCCATTAGGGCCGGGCAGAGACTGATACACGGGCGTGGCACAGGGGCTCTACAGCGCCCCCTGGAATATGGAGGGCCATATATCATACATACTTGCACGTAGATGCACGAAACTCGGTACACATATAGAACTCATCAATACAAACAACTTTCGTATTGCATATCATAGGCTCCGCCCAACAGGAAGTTGGCTATTTGGGGTTTATTATTCATATTTGTCGTCAAAGTTGTGGGGGCTTTTGGGGTCCTTAGCATACTCAAAAACACTTGAAAGTTTGCGCACACTTTGGAATCTGTGGCCTTAAGGAGCCTGCAGAGGCTGGGACCTGGGCGTGGCACAGGGGCTCTACAGCGCCCCCTGGAACACAGTCATAAATGTTGATGTATAGCTCACACATACTTGCACGTATTAATATGAAACTCAGTACACATATAGATCTCATCGTGCCGAACAACTTGCGTATTGCATGTTATAGGCTCCGCCCAACAGGAAGTCAGCTATTTAGAGTTATGTAAAAAGCGTATGCTCTGGAATTTGAAATACTTGTCATAGGTTTTTTACTCGATTGCCGCCAAACTCGGTCAACATGATCTCAAGACACTGGGGATGAAAAATTGCCAGGGGATTTTTGATATCTCAAACGGTTTGCTCGTGGCGAGGCGTTGAAATTATGGTGAGAAATGAGAATCAGGAAGTGTCTAATACCATCCACATACATTTCCTGATTTTAATCAAACTTCATCAGATTATTCTTTGTATGATGTCGATCGCATATATGTGACTATTAGGAGTCAAAGTTATAGCGCCACCAACTGGCAGCAGGAAGTGTGTCATTTTCAAAATGCTTTGAATTCAGCATCTTATTTTTACTCGATTTGCTTCAAACTTCATCAGAATAATGTTAAAACACAGCCTATATTAATCTGCTAGGGGGATATTGATATCTAAAAATATTGTTGCCGTGGCAACATGTCAAACTTGAATACTTCTCAGGTGATTTTAAGGCATATAACATACTTAGAATTTCATGAAATTCAGAACACATATCAGTATTTATGATATCTAGACACTGGCAAAAGTTCATAAGAGGGCGTGGAAGAGGCACTCTATAGCGCCACCTTTTGTCAAAAGTGGGGGGGTTAGTTTTAGCTACAGACACCAAACTCGGTACAAAAATTGTTCTTATCAAGACGGACAACTTTCTAATTCACAGTCATCAGCTACGATCAACAGGAAGTCAGCTATTTTGATTTGAATGTGGATTTTTTTTTACATTTAGCTGTGAATTAATGCATACTGCTCAGAGGAGAGTAACACTATACACACCAAACTTTGTTTACATGATGCCAAAACATTTTAAACAACTTAAATTGCAAAAGGATTTTGGATAGCTTGAACGGTTTTGTCGTGGTGATTTTTTTAAATGACAGTAAAAATGGAATTATTAATTGTCCTGCATTTTTTAATTCCAAACACTTCAAAACCTTTTTTCATACAAAAAAAGTCATTCTGAGTAAATATGGATAGTTTCACGACTTTACAACACTGTATGGATAACAGAAAATTAAAAAACTGTCAGACATCTCATCTCACTCTGTCCCTCTGTTTGAGTATTATGTGCTGAGACTTACATTGTCTGAGAGAAAATGCGCCCCTACAGGTTCAATTCCTGAAAGGGAAATTCGACTGAAAGGGAGGAGACTCTCCTTTAGTTTCATTTTTAAATCGGTTAAAATACAAATAAATACTTAGATTTAATTCACACTGACAAGCTAAACCAACATATATGATTATTACGGGTCAGGGCTCATTAATAATTGATGTGTGGTCAGTGATACGTGAGAAACACGAGAGATGAATCACCGCTCTGAGCATGAGTGTGGAATGACGAGCTCAGAAAAAACGAGATTATTCTTGTTTTATAGCTTTAACAAATAAAATATTAAAGCGATATCACACAATTCACCAATTAGAACACACCAAGAGCTAAATTCAGATGTTTTTGAACTGTTTGTGTAAAAATGAAATATTCGCGGCTGCCTATCTGAAATCACTGCCTCCGATCAGCGCGCACAGTGTCACAAGTTCAAAACTAACGAATTTATTCTTGTTTAAGAGCTTTTTCAAATAAAATATTGCCATAAATGCACACAATACACCCATTATAACACAAGAGCTAAATGCAGGTGTTTGTGACCCGTTTAAGTATGCAAGACTATTTGAAAACTTGACTGGAAGAATATCTCTCGAGCTGCAGGATTCTGACTTTCGTCGTACGAACGAACACATCAAGGACAAGAATATTTCAAAATACATAATAGCTTGGCGAATATAAATGAAAACAGCCACGTGGACATAAACTGTTGAGAAATAAATCTGAAGTGGATCTACTGGATTTTAATGTTAAGTGACCGCATATATCAGCTCTGTCTTCAATTTTAATCTATATAAAAAATTAAACTAATTCATCTTGGCTCCTTTTTTTAATGTGTGTACGTATTTATTTATTATTTTGCTCTAACAAGACTTAATCTATATTTAATTAAATCAATTACATTTTATTTTACATTTGATTTGTCCAGTTCTGCATCTAAACGCCTAAAAACCTAAAACATGCTCTATTATACTATTGTTAGCAATTTCTTTATCGTCCAATTTATCTGGTGTACACACTTTTATTTTCATAATAAACTTGTTTGTTAGATTATACACAGTTACAGTGGTCTATAATAAATATTAACAGGTTTTATTCAAGCTGTTTAGAATGATTGCCATAGGCTAATTTTTAAAAATGTAAATACAAATAAAAAAATAAAAAAATTAATAAATAAAAAACATTGGAAAAGAATAACTGTTGTACTTCTTTATACATTTTGTATAATTTCATAGTTTATGCATTATAGTTATAAAAACAAATTCATTTAGCCACTCACATAGAAACCTTGGGCCTTATCCTTTTCTGACAGTTTAAGGGATTTTAAAAAATCCTAAAAAACCTTATTTGTGCTGCAAATAATAATTTCAAATTAATTTGATACTGACCTCTGACATCCTGTGACATGATATTTATTTGAATTTACATAATCTCATGGATGTAACAGTAAATCTGTTCAGCTCACAGATCAAGACTAAGCTGTAATGCAAGCAGAACTTTCACAAATGCTTGTAGGTCAATAAAATCATTACAAAACACTTACAAATCATTTAAGGGATTTGATAACACTGTAAAATAATGTCTAATTTGTTAACATTAGCAAATGCATTGATAACACTTTATAATAACTGCACTCATTAGTAAATAGTCAGTTCATGCTTTATAAAGCCTTGTCCCAATATCAATAGTCAGTAGTAAGCAGTTTATAAATACAGCTATAAATAGCTTGTTCTTGGTTTATAAGCACATTTATTAAAAAGGAGAGTAAAGGGTCAGTTATCTTCCTATGAAAAAAATATTTAAAAAATAAACAAACAACAACACTGATTGATACAGAACTCAGAAATGTTATTGTGGATTTATGATAAACTCAGCCTGTAAATGAATTCATTCTCCTCCAAGAAGACACAAGTAGTTCACACCAAACTTTTTTAACATGAAGCCAATATACTGAAGATGTTAAATTTCGAATGGGTTTAGGATACCTTAAATGGTGTGGCCATAGCGATTTATTAAAGTAACATAAAAAATACAATAGTTATTTTACTATATCTTTAAAATTTTTAATTCCAACTCTTCATAATTTTTTATATACGTAGAAGTCATCATTTGAAGGAAGCACAGTAAGGTTCATAGCTTTATCATTTTCAAGAGCCAGCATAAAATTAAAACTATCATAACATATAAATCAAGCTTGCAATTCTTAGTACCAATAATGGCCACCAGATGGAGCTATAGGATTACTTTTAAATAATTATTGTAGAAACAAGTATGATTTAAATCATTTATAGAAATCTTTCAAAGAAAAATAATATGAATTTTATGTATTTTACTGATAAAATGACCCTCACTTTATTAGAATAACAAGCTGAAGTATTGTGAACTGTATATTAAGAATAATTCTTTATAGGCTTTATGGACAGATAAGTTTTGAGTGACTCTTGAAGGTTCAGCACCACATCCTCTTTTACCAGTTTAAAGAATGTATCTTACAGTACAGGTGCGAATGAATTTTGAATGGCTTGAATGGTTTTGTCGTGGTGATTTTTTGAAATAACAGTAAAAAAGTAACCAGTAAATGTCTTTTATTTTTTTAAGTGCAGCTTCTAAACACTTCAAAAAAATGTACACATAGAAGACAAGTCATTCTGAGGAAATATGCATAGTTTCATGACTATACAACACTATATGGATGATAGAAAATTAAAAAACTATCATACATCTGATGTCACTCTGTCCCTCTGTCACTGTGGGTAATGTGTGTGTGTGTGTGTGTGTGTGTGTGTGTGTGTGTGTGTGTTAAGTAGGGATGCACCGAAATGAAAATTCTTGGCCGAAACCGAAAACCGGAAAAGAGAAAACCAAGGCCGAAAACCGAAACCGAAACACCGAAAGAAATTATGCCAATTATTAGTACCATTGCATTTATTCCTATGACCGTGTACTAACTTCACTAAAATTAAGACATTGCAATTGCATAAATTAATATTAAAGTTTCAAAGATAATTACAATTACATAACTTATAAAAAAAAAACATAAAAATACATAATTACAAATGATGCAAATATTTATTAAGCACATTGCAACAATGCACAGTATAAAATAAAATTCAAACTAAAAAATTATCCCACTCAAGTGTATATTAAATAATAATGTACAGGCCTACTGGCCTGCAGAAAGGTTTTAAAATGAACAGTTCTCTCATAAAAACAAAGTGCATTTAGGTGAAGTGCATTTGAAATTGTTCTCTGTAGGACTAGAAAGTGCATTACTTCTCCAGTTGGCAAGACTGTTATCACTTCTGGGGATGGGGACTTCAGACAGATAACCATCTAGCTGTTGAGCAGTTGAGCTTGTCATCTGCCTGACATTTGAGAAATATTTGAGAGAGTGTATTTAAATAGGGCCAGGGCATAAATGAACATTTTTTTTATCAAATTAAAGCAGAAATCTAGCAGAAAATCTAGCATAAATATGGCTACAATCTGATATTATGTATGTATATATGTTTGTGTGTGTGTGTGTGTGTGTGTGTATGTGTGTATATATATATATATATATATATATATATATATATATATATATATACACACAGTAGCCTAAGAACACAATAGCCAACGTATTATTATTATTTGAGGCACTTTCTTGCAGAATTCCACTGAACATATCAGACAACGATGGTGCATGCCACTCATCTGGTGCAGAGACCAGTCTTTTTTTCTGCGCTCTGATCTGTCTCCTGCGCTTGGCGTTCTCCGTCTCCACGCGGGTTCTCCGCATCCAGCGCGGCCTGGATCATTTCTTGTGCGCGCTGCTTTATTTCCGCATCCAAGTAATGGTCTTTATAACGCGGATCAAGCACATTCGCGATGAAGTGCAGAGGATCCGAAAAGATCTCAGTGAGACGTGTGCTAACAGACTCTATAAGACTGTACTTTTCTTTGTTTTTACTTCGTGGTCCGTCTTAATCTGTTTGTTAGGAGACTTTTAGTGCTGCGAATAAAGGAATACGAAGAGAGAGAATGTTCTCACTGGTGTTAAGTGAATGTCGCGTGGAGCTCGTGGTCTGCGCTATGCAGGTGCACGTGCAGGTCGTGGTTTCTGTTTGCGTCATCACAACATTTCGGCCGTGTTGTTTCGGTGATAAAAGTCTATCGGTCGAAAACCGAAAAGGCCATTTTCGGCCGAAAATTTTCGGTGGCCGAAATTTCGGTGCATCCCTAGTGTTAAGTGAATTAGGTGTGAAACTATCAGGGAGCATTTAGTCTCCAGTGCCAACATTTTACAGAACTGACACTTTCCTGGAGTCTCAGAATTACAATGTGTCAGGTTCTGAGAAATCAAAGATTCCAAAAAATGATTTAATTAGAATACCATGAAGTATTGTGAAATACTATATATTAAGACTTCATATATAGGCTTTATGAACAGATTAGAGTGACTCGTGAAGGACCAACACCACCTCCTCTTGTCCGATGGTTTGAGGAATATATCTTCCAGAATCCGGGATTAAGATTTAGGAGCTCTTTTTTATTCCACCTCCTTTCCTGAAAGTCTGTCTTGCAGAATTGACTAAAAATTAATCTTCACATTAATTCCTAATTATTTTGCAATTATTTTTGTCAGTTCTTCTTGACCTGTTTTTTTTTCTTCTTCTTTTCTGACCTCATGACCCAGTCAGCATTTTTGTACAATGGTCAAGTCTTAACTTATCCATTTCTGTATTGCATTTGTGTTTGATATTTCTCATGGGTATTTCATAATTTTCGACTTTGAGTTAAAACAGTTTGATTTAAAACTCTTTTTTAGCACATTTCATCTGTAAAAGAAAACATGCCTAATGATTCTGCACACATGAATATAAGGAGTTTTTCTCTTCCAGCTTTCCTGGACTAGTGTATAGCACTCATAAATGATTAAATAAAAAAATAATGGTAGTTATTAAGATTGATATTGTTTGGAATTGGTAAAATGTGCTTGGAAAAAAATCACAATAAAACAATGTTTTAATGTTTAAGTTTGGAATATTAACTGACATGAATGAATGCTATATAAATATTGTTCATGTTAACATAATGTTTATAAATGAAATCTTATTGTAAAGTGTTACTAAATATATACATATATATATATATATATATATATATATATATATATATATATTGTTCTGTGAATGTGATTTTAAAGTCTAGATGATTCAGATTAACCCTTTAACCGCCATATCCTTTAAAACCTCACTGCCAGAGGGATATTGTGAATGCATGTGCCCGCTGGGCACAGTTTACCTGATGCCACCGGGGTGGCGATGGCATTGGTGGCTTGTGCCCGCCATCGCTGCTTGCAGCTATATTTATTATTCTTCTTCTTCTTCTCCCGAATGAATCGCATTTTTGAGGGCTTTAACATGCTCAAAAAGTCATGAAACTTTGCACACGCGTCAAACCTGGTGAAAATTTTCGTCTGATATAGGATTCAGAAGAGGGTGTGGCAAAATGGCTCGACAGCGCCACCTATACCAAGAAAATCAACAGCCTTCCAGCTATGTTTCACGTACATGCACGAAAATTGGCACACATATGTAACACACCAATATCTACAAAAAAGACTCTTGGAGCGAAATTCTAAACCCAACAGGAAGTCGGTTATTTTTAATATTTTGAGCATATTTTGTGTAATTTTGGTCATTTCCATGTGTTGTATTTTAACGAACTCCTAGAGAGTTCTTCAAATCAACACCAAATTTGGTATGCCTAATCTAAAGGCCTTTGCGATGTTAAATTGCGAAGATCTTGAGTTTTCGTTGAAGGGCGTGTCCGTGGCGGCCTGGCGAATTTCGATGATTCGCCATGAAAAATGAAGTTGCTATAACTCACACATACAATGTCCAATCTGCCCCAAACTTCACATGTTTGATGAGACTCCGAACCTGAACAGATTGACATGCCCATATTCAGTTATAGTCATAGCGCCACCTATTGGCAACAGGAAGTGACATACTTTACGCTGCGACGAACTACTCCTAGAAATTTTATGACATCAATGTCTTTTTTGTGGTCAGTCTAATCTAAAGGCCTGTGCGATGTTCAGTTGTGAAGATCTTGAGTTTTCTTTAAAAGGCATGTTCATGGCGCCGCGACGAAGTTCGATGTCTCGCCATGGGAATAAAAGATGTTATAAATCAGGCATAAAATGTCCGATCTTCCCCAAACTTCACATGTGTGATAAGAGTCCTGGCCTGAACAGATCTGCAGGCCAATATTCCACCGGGTGTGGCAGAATGGCTCGATAGCGCCACCTATACACTTTCAACGGAGTGCGCCTCGAGCTATGTTTCACGTACATGTACAAAAATTGGTACACACATGTAACACTCCAATATCTACAAAAAAGTCTCTTGGTACGAAATCCGGATCCCAACAGGAAGTCAGTTATTTTGAATTTTCCCTTCAAAATTGGTGTTGTTTTTGCCATTTTCAGGGGTTGTACTTTAACGAACTCCTCCTAGAGATTTATTCAGATCAACACCAAACTTGGTCAGTGTAATCTAAAGCCCTTTGCGATAATAAATTGCGAAGGACTTGAGGTTTCGTTAAAGGGCGGGTCCATGGCGGCCTGACAAATTTCGATGTTTCGCCATGAAAAAGGAAGTTGCTGTAACTCAGACATACAATGTCCAATCTGCCCCAAACTTCACATGTTGGATAAGACTCTTGACCTGAACAGATTTACATGCCAATATTCAGTTATAGTCATAGCGCCACCTATTGGCAACAGGAAGTGACATATTTTACACTGTGAGAGACTATTTCTAGAAATTTTATGACATCAATGTCTTTTTTGTGGTCAGTCTAATCTAAAGACCTGTGTGATGTTTAGTTGTGAAGATCTTGAGTTTTTGTTAAAAGGCATGTCCATGGCGCCGTGACGAAGTTCGATGTCTCGCCATGGGAATAAAAGATTTTATAACTCAGGCATAAAATGTCCGATCTTGACCAAACATCACATGTGTGATAAGGGTCCTGGCCTAAACAGATCTGAAGGCCAATATTCCATCAAGTGTGGCAAAATGGCTCGATAGCGCCACCTATACACTTTCAACGGAGTGCGTATACACTTTAAACGGAGTGCGCCTCGAGCTATGTTTCACGTACATGAACAAAAATCGGTACACACATGTAAAACACCAATATCTATGAAAAAGTCTCTTGGTACGAAATCCGAATCCCAACAGGAAGTCAGTTATTTAGAATCTTCTCTGCAATATTAGTGTTGTTTTGGCCATTTTCAGGGGTTGGACTTTAACGAACTCCTCCTAGAGATTTATTCAGATCAACACCAAACTTGGTCAGTGTAATCTAAATCCTTTTGCGATCTTAAATTGCGAAGATCTTGAGGTTTCGTTAAAGGGCGTGTCCATGGCGGCCTGACAAATTTCGATGTTTCGCCATGAAATAGGATGTTGTTGTAACTCAGGCATAAAATTTCCAATCCTCCCCAAACCTCACATGTTCGACAGAAGTCCTGCCCTGAACACATCTGAAGGCCAATATTCCACTATAATGATAGCGCCACCTGCTGGCAACAGGAAGATTGGCACATATATGGAATAAACATTGATATATTCTACTTATATTTTTGTTTAAACGCATATTTCTCACCGTTCACTTATTAACTAAAGCCACTCGCTGCCGGTGAGCCCGGGTGCGAGGGCCCGTTCATCGCTGCTTGCAACTTTAATTATTATTATTATTATTAGGGCCCGAGCACCGAGGTGCGAGGACCCTCTTGTATCTGCTTTGTTTATTATTATTATTATTATTATTATTATCAATAGCGCCACCTATTGGCAACAGGAAGTGACATGTTTTACGCTGTGACAAACTACTCCTATAATTTTTTTGAGATTAACATATATTTTGTGGTCAGTCTAATCTAAAGGCCTGTGCAATGTTAACTTTTGGAGATCTTGAGTTTTTGTTAAAGGGTGTTTCCATGGCGCCATGACAAAATTTGATGTTTTGCCACAGCAAGAGAAGTTGTTGTAACTCAAGCATAAAATGTTCAATCTTCCCCAAACTTCACATGTTTGATAAGAGTCCTGGCCTGAACACATCTGAAGGCCAATATTCCATTATAATGATAGCGCCACCTGCTGGCAACGGTAAGATTGGCACATATATGGGATATACTTTGATATATTCAACTTATATTTAGGACATTAAATGCATATTTCTCAACGTTCACCTTTTTACTAAAGCCACACGATGGCGGTGAGCCCGGGTGCGAGGGCCCGTTCATCGCTGCTTGCAGCTTTAATTAGGGCCCGAGCACCGATGGTGTGAGGACCCTCTTGGAATTGCTCCGTTTATTAGGGCTCAAGCCCGAAGGGGCGAAGAGCCCTATTGTTCTTCTAAGGATTATTAGGGCTCAAGCCCAAAGGGGCGAAGAGCCCTATTGTTCTTCTAAGGATTATTTAGGGCTCAAGCCCGAAGGGGCGAAGAGCCCTATTGTTCTTCTAAGGATTATTCTTGTTATTATTATTATTATTATTTTTATTTTTTATTAAACCTTCCGGGGTGTTTTGGGGGCCTTAACATGCTCAAAAACTCTTGAAAATTGGCACACACATTGGAATCTGCGGCCATCAGGACGCCGCAGAGGCTGGGACCCGGGCGTGGCACAGGGGCTCTACAGCGCCCCCTGGAAGAAAGTCAGAATTCTTGAACCATAGCTCACACACACTTGCATGTATTTATATCAAACTCGGTACACTTATAGATCTCATTGAGCCGAACAACTTTCACACTTTATGTCATAGGCTCCGCCCAACAGGAAGTCAGCTATTCAGGGCTGTTTAAAAAAAGCATGCTCTGGAATTTGAAATACTCCTCTGAGGTTTTCAACCCGTTCGCCACGAAACTCGGTGAACATGATCTCAAGACATTGAGGATGAAAAATTGTGAGGGGATTTTTGATATCTCGAACGGTTTGCCCGTGGCGAGGCATGGAACTTATGGCGAGAAATGAGAAACAGGAAATGTCTAATAACATCCACATACATTTCCTGAATTTGATCAAACTTCATGGGTTTGTTCGTTGTATGATACCGATTGTATATATGTGGCTATTAAGAGTCAACGTTATAGCGCCACCAACTGGCAGCAGGAAGTGTGTCATTTTCCAAATGCTTTGAATTCAGCATCTTATTTTTACTCGATTTACTTAAAACTTCATCAGAATAATGACAAAACACGGCCGATGTAAATCTGTTGTGGGGATATTGATATCTGATATAGTGTTGCCATGGCAACGTGTCAAACTTGAATGTTCTGTTATGGTGAGTTTGAGGCAGACAACAAGCTCAGATTTACATGAAACTCAAAACACATATCAGTATTAGTGATAGCTAGACAATGGCAAAAGCTTTTAAAAGGGCGTGAAGGAGGCACTCTATAGCGCCACCTTTTGTCAAAAGTGGGGGGGTTAGTTTTAGCTACAGACACCAAACTTGGTACATAAATTGTTCTTTTCAAGACGGACAACTTTCTAATTCACAGTCATCAGCTACGATCAACAGGAAGTCGGCTATTTTTATTTGAATGTGTATTTTTGAGATTTTACAGTTGTGAATTAATGAATACTCCTCACAGGGGAAGTACACTATACACACCAAACGTTGTCTACATGAAGAAAAAACATCGAGGAACTTAAATTGCGAACAGATTTTGGTTAGCTTGAACGGTTTTGTCGTGGTGATTTTTTGAAATGACAGTAAAAAGTGAAACATTAATCGTCTTGTATTTTTAAATTGCAGCTTCCAAACCTTTAAAAAAACATTTTTAATTTAGAAAACCAGTGATTCTGAGGAAATATGCATAGTTTCATGACTTTACAGCACTGTATGATTAAAAGAAAATTAAAAAACTGTCAGACATCTGATCTCACTCTGTCACTCTGTGTGCTGACTCTGTGTGTGTGTGTGAGTGTGAGTGGGGGAGGGGTGTGAGCTGAGTGGCAGACAGACAGAGAGAGAGAGAGAGAGAGAGAGAGAGAGACTTAAACATCTCTTTAATCACCAGAAAAAAAACTGTATTTTAAATAGTTATTTTTTTGTTGTTGTTGCTAATTGTGCTGTTATCATTACATCTTAAGAAATATCTTAGGCCTTATCCTTTTCTGACAGTTTCAGGGATTAAAAAAAATCCTAAAAAACCTTATTTGTGCTGCAAATAATAATTTCAAACTCATTTGATACTGACCTCTGTCACCCTGTGACATGACATTTATTTGAATTTACATAATCTCAAGGATGTAACAGTAAAACTGTTCAGCTCACAGATGAAGACTAAGCTTTAATGCAAGCAGAACTATTTCACAAATGCTTATAGGTTAATGAAATCATAACAAAACACTTTTAAATTATTTAAGGATTTGGTAACACTTTAAAATAATGTCTCAATTGTTAACATTAGTAAATGCATTGGTAACACTTCATAATAGCTGCAATTCTTAGCTAAGCATTAGTAAATAGTCAGTTCATGCTTTATATAGCCTTCTCCCAAAATTAATATTTTAGTAAGCATTTTATAAATACAGCTATAATTAAATTGTTCATGGTTTATATGCACATTTATTTTGAGGAGATTAAAGGCTGTAATCTCCCTAAAAAAAATGTAAAATAAAAAATAAAATAAATAAAATAAACAAACACAGAACTCATAAATATTTATTTCAAGATGCAATAAAAGAAAACTGTACACTTGAATTTATATATATATATATATATATATATATATATATATATATATATATATATATATATATATATATATATATATATATATATATATATATATACACACACACACAATTGCATAAGTTTATATTTAAAAATGTTTAGCAAGTGTACAGCTAATAATAATAATAATGCATTTTATTTAGTTTTAGCTACAGACACCAAACTCGGTACTTAAATTGTTCTTATCAAGACGGACAACTTTCTAATTCACAGTCATAAGCTACGATCAACAGGAAGTCAGCTATTTTGATTTGAATGTGTATTTTTGAGATTTTACAGTTGTGAATTAATGCATACTCCTCACATGGGAAGTACACTATACACACCAAACTTTGACTACATGAAGAAACAACATCGAGGAACTTAAATTGCGAACGGATTTTGGTTAGCTTGAACGGTTTTGACGTGGTGATTTTTTGAAATGACAGTAAGAAGGGAAACATTAATTGTATTGTATGTCTAAATTGCAGCTTCCAAACACTTCAAGGCATGTTTTCATACAGAGATCAAATCATTATGAGGAAATATGCATAGTTTCATGACTTTACAAAACTGTATGGATAAAAGAAAAGAAAAAACTGTCAGACTTCTCAACTGACATGATCTCACTCTGGCCACTCCGCCTGTGTGAGGAAAGGGAGGGGGAGAGGGAGGGGGAGTGTGAGGGGGTTGGTGACTGTGAATCTTTGGTGACTGACAGTGTGTGTGGATTGTAGGGAGGGGCTGTCTGGCAGAGAGAGAGAGAGAGAGAGAGAGAGAGAGACCTAATCATTCCTTTAATAATCAGGAAAAAAAATCTATATTTTAAATTGTTATTGTTTTTGTTGTTGCTAATGGTGGTGTTTTTTTCCTTTCATTACAGGTTAAGAAATCTCTTAGGCCTTATCCTTTTCTGACAGTTTTTGGCATTTAAAAACATCCTAAGAAGCCTTATTTGTGCTGCAAATTATAATTTCAAACTCATTTGATACTGACCTATGACAACCTGTGACGTGACATGACATTTATTAATCTCATGGATGTAACAGTAAAACTCTTCAACTGACAGATTAAGCTGCAATGCAAGCAAAACTATTTCACAAATGCTTATAGGTCATTAAAATCATTACAAAACACTAATAAATTATTAAAGGGTTTGGTAACACTGTATAATAATGTCTAATTTGTTAACATTAGTAAATGCATTGGTAACACTTTATAATAACTGCACTCATTAGCTAAGCATTAGTAAATAGTTCATGATTATAAAGCCTTTTCCCTTAATAATAGTCATTATTAAGCAGGAATACATCTCTAATTACATTGTTCTTGGTTTAAAAGCACATATATTACAAAGGAGATTAAAGTTTCAGTTGTCTTATAAAATAAATCAATAAACACAACCCAGTTTGATTCCGAATTCAGAAATATTTATTTCAAGATGCAATAAAAGGAAACTGTACACTTGAAAAGGTTTTGAGCGATTCTTGAAGGACTAGCATCACCTTCACTTGTACGATGGTTTGAGGAATATATCTTCCAGATAGTACCGCCACTCCCTATATGCAGAGTATGCAGTCTTCGTAGAGCACCAACTCCCAGAGGGGGCACCAGTTGCTCAAAAAAAACAAAACAAATATGCGCCATTCTCCCATCCGCGTTCGCGACCACTCAATAGCATTTGAGAAGAAAGACTTGTAGTCACAAAACAATTGTAATGTGTTCATATAGGTGTCAGCTACAATGCACACCTTATACATTTTTTATACATTTTAAAATAAAGTGTTACTAAAGTTATATATATTGTTCTGTGTATGTGATTTCAAAGTCTAGATTGGTCGGATTAACCCTTTAACTGCCACATCCCTTAAAACTTGATTGTCAGAGGGTTACTGTAAATGCTTATGCCCGCTGGGCACAGTTTTCCCGATGCCACCAGGGTGGCGTTGCACTGATGGCTTGAGCCCGACATCGCTGCTTGCAGCTATATTCTTCTTCTTATTATTTTTTTTATTTTTTATTAAACCTTCCGGGGGGTTTTGGGGGCCTTAACATGCTCAAAAACTCTTGAAAATTGGCACACACATTGGAATCTGCGGCCATCAGGACGCTGCAGAGGCTGGGACCCGGGCGTGGCACAGGGGCTCTACAGCGCCCCCTGGAACACAGTCAGAAATCTTGAACCATAGCTCACACACACTTGCATGTATTTATATGAAACTCGGTACACTTATAGATCTCATAGAGCCGAACAACTTTCACACTTTATGTCATAGGCTCCGCCCAACAGGAAGTCAGCTATTCAGGGCTGTTTAAAAAAAGCATGCTCTGGAATTTGAAATACTCCTCTGAGGTTTTCAACCCGTTCGCCACGAAACTCTGTGAACATGATCTCAAGACATTGGGGATGAAAAATTGCGAGGGGATTTTTGATATCTCGAACGGTTTGCCCTTGGCGAGGCGTGGAAATTATGGCTAGAAATGAGAAACAGGAAATGTCTAATAACATCCACATACATTTCCTGAATTTGATCAAACTTCATGGTAGGGCTGGGCGATATGGAGCAAAAAATATATCTCGATATATTTTGCTATATCTCGATATACGATATATATCTCGATATCTTTACAGGAAAAATAACCCCCAAAAAACTACTGCAAAAACAAATATGGCAAATATTACATGTTAAGGGGCCTATGAAACATTTTATTTTTTTCTTCACCATATGTTTTATTGTTACCTAATTCTGTGTTTTAGCATGTGCAATTATTTAAATGCATAAAAACAACTTAATTAGTTAAAAACCATTCTTAAAATAGCCTTATGTGAAATGTTTTTTTCCCTTCAGAAATTCTGTGTATTTACATTTTTCTGATTATCAAATGAAGGCATAAAACATTCATTTAATTTATCTTTTAATTATTTAAAATTAAGCAAACTTTATTTTTTGGTAAACAAAGGGGATTTACTATTAAAAATAAAACATGGGAGAAATGTTGTGTGTGATTATTCCTTATAAAATTATGTTCGTTTCATTTTAATAGTAGTAGTAGTGGGCTATGTACATTCTGCTGAACAATAGTGATAGATTTCTGTCAAATACTTTTATTTTGACGGGTTTACCTTTACAGTTCTGTGTATGTGATACCACAGTCTATGATGTGATATGAGCTAGTCTTACTCAAATCAAACGGTCAGATGCTCATGAAGTGACTCTCAGTGCAGTTCTGGAGATGTTCCTCATGTGTTCACGTCTTTATTTAGAGAGAGGAAAGACAATGTAATCAGCGCGAGCGTTATGCGAGCTTCCGTGTTTAATGAATGAAGACGCGCTTCTGCTCCATTCGTTGACACAGACACGCAGAACATGCATGATTCATATTTAAATAGACTTTTCCGGGTTAATATTTGCAGATATTAGTCCATTTCGCGATTTGATGTAAGTGCATGACCTAATTTTGATTAATTCATTTAAAATTTGACCAATTCCGTGACATTCCGCGTTAAACTGTAAATTCCATTTTTATGACTGGATTCCGCGATTCCGTCCGCGTTTCATTGGGCCCTACAGTAGACATCTGCCTGCCGTTCGCCCTACGCCTTAAAACTGAAGTATCTCCATATAATGGAGCCAGTTGTCTTTTTTTTTTGACTAGTTCTCTACACGCGAGGTGAGAAGGGACAAAAGCAAGGAGGCGGGGGGCGAGCGAGCGGGGGCGAGCACAGCACAGGGAAGGCAAACAAGCAAAGTGGCGGAATCAGAATATAAACAATATATCGATATATACGATATGTCAAAATCCATATCGTGTTTAAAAAATATCTCGATATATTTTAAATATCGAGATATCGCCCACCCCTACTTCATGGGTTTGTTCGTTGTATGATACCGATCGTATATATGTGACTATTAAGAGTCAACATTATAGCGCCACCAACTGGCAGCAGGAAGTGTGTCATTTTCCAAATGCTTTGAATTCAGCATCTTATTTTTACTCTATTTACTTAAAACTTCATCAGAATAATGACAAAACATGGACGATGTAAATCTGTTGTGGGGATATTGATATCTGATATAGTGTTGCCATGGCAACGTGTCAAACTTGAATGTTCTGTTATGGTGAGTTTGAGGCAGACAACAAGCTCAGATTTACATGAAACTCAAAACACATATCAGTATTAGTGATAGCTAGACAATGGCAAAAGCTTTTAAAAGGGCGTGAAGAAGGCACTCTATAGCGCCACCTTTTGTCAAAAGTGGGGGGGTTAGTTTTAGCTACAGACACCAAACTTGGTACATAAATTGTTCTTTTCAAGACGGACAACTTTCTAATTCACAGTCATCAGCTACGACCAACAGGAAGTCGGCTATTTTGATTTGAATGTGTATTTTTGAGATTTTACAGTTGTGAATTAATGCATACTCCTCACAGGGGAAGTACACTATACACACCAAACTTTGTCAACATGAAGAAAAAACATTGAGGAACTTAAATTGCGAATGGATTTTGGTTAGCTTGAACGGTTTTGTCGTGGTGATTTTTTGAAATGACAGTAAAAAGGGAAACATTAATTGTCTTGTATGTTTAAATTGCAGCTTCCAAACACTTCAAAGCATTTTTTCATACAAAGATCAAATCATTCTGAGGAAATATGCATAGTTTCACGACTTTACAACACTGTATGGATAACAGAAAATTAAAAAACTGTCAGACTTCTCAACTGACATGATCTCACTCTGGCCACTCTGTCTGTGTGAGGAAAGGGAGGGGGAGAGGGAGTGTGAGGGGGTTGGTGACTGTGAATGTTTGGTGACTGACAGTGTGTGTGGATTGTAGGGAGGGGCTGTCTGGCAGAGAGAGAGAGAGAGAGAGAGAGAGAGAGAGAGAGAGAGACCTAATCATCCCTTTAATAATCAGGAAAAAAAAAATCTGTATTTTAAATTATTGTTTTTGTTGTTGCTAATGGTGGTGTTTTTTCCTTTCATTACAGGTTAAGAAATCTCTTAGGCCTTATCCTTTTCTGACAGTTTTAGGGATTTAAAAACATCCTAAGAATCCTTATTTGTGCTGCAAATAATAATTTCAAACTCATTTGATACTGACCTATGACAACCTGTGACGTGACATGACATTTATTAATCTCATGGATGTAACAGTAAAACTCTTCAACTGACAGATAAAGCTGCAATGCAAGCAAAACTATTTCACAAATGCTTATAGGTCATTAAAATCATTACAAAACACTTATTAAATTATTTAAGGATTTGGTAACACTGTAAAATAATGTTTAATTTGTTAACATTAGTAAATGCATTGGTAACACTTTATAATAACTGCACTCATTAGCTAAGCATTAGTAAATAGTTCATGATTATAAAGCCTTTTCCCTTAATAATAGTCATTATTAAGCAGTAATACATCTATAAATAAATTGTTCTTGGTTTAAAAGCACATATATTACAAAATAGATTAAAGTCTCAGTTGTCTTATAAAATAAATGAATAAACACAACCCAGCTTGATTCAGAATTCAGAAATATTTATTTCAAGATGCAATAAAAGGAAACTGTACACTTGAATAGCTTTTGAGCGATTTTTGAAGGATTAGCATCACCTTCTCTTGTACGATGGTTTGAGGAATATATCTTCCAGATAGTACTGCCGCTCCCTATATGCAGAGTATGCAGTCTTCGTAGGGCACCAACTCCCAGAGGGGGCACCATCCCAGTTGCTCAAAAAAAACAAAAAAAAAACATGCGCCATTCTCCAATATGTGCTCGCGACCGCTCACACCTCATGTT
Organism: Carassius gibelio; assembly: GCF_023724105.1. Classification (NCBI taxonomy): domain Eukaryota; kingdom Metazoa; phylum Chordata; class Actinopteri; order Cypriniformes; family Cyprinidae; genus Carassius; species Carassius gibelio. Next base: position 19,854,286 of record NC_068401.1, on the reverse strand, counting down.
TGCGGCTGAATGTTCGTAATTGATGGATAGACATCTATGCCTGGGTATAGCACATCAGCAATCCGGCACAGAGAAAAGAAAACTAAAGAAATAAAAAACAGGCATAAAGTTGTCTTGACATTGGACATTCGAGAGTCTCAAATTTAGGGCCGGTCTCTAAAGTTACATGTGATATTGTTATACACTTTTCTAACGTCAGTAGCATTTGAAGAGAATGACTTACAGTCATAAAAACAACTGTAATTGTTCATCTAGGTGACAGCTATAATGCACAATTAATTTGAATGTTTGATATTTATTACAACAAACTGTAAGTCATATGTAAATTATGCTACTTTTTCACATGGGCTCAAATGCAAATTTGAAGCTCAATAGCATTTGAGAAGAAAGACTTGCAGTCACAAAACAATTGTAATGTGTTCATATAGGTGTCAGCTACAATGCACACCTTATAAATTTTTTATGAATATAAAAATAAAGTATTACTAAAGTTATATATATATTGTTCTGTGTATGTGATTTCAAAGTCTAGATTGGTCGGATTAACCCTTTAACTGCCGCATCCCTTAAAACTTGATTGTCAGAGGGTTACTGTAAATGCTTATGCCCGCTGGGCACAGTTTTCCCGATGCCACCGGGGTGGAGTTGCACTGATGGCCTGAGCCCGACATTGCTGCTTGCAGCTATATTTATTATTATTATTATTATTATTATTATTATTAGGGCTCAAGCCCAAAGGGCGAGAGGCCTATTGTTTTCCTTAGGATTATTTTTTATTATTATTATTATTATTATTATTATTTTTTTTTTTTTTTTTTTTTTTCAACGTCTCGGGGGCTTTTGGGGCCCTTAACGTGCTTAAAAAGTCTTGAAAATTGGCACACAGATTGGAACCTGCGGCCATTAGGGCCGGGCAGAGACTGATACACGGGCGTGGCACAGGGGCTCTACAGCGCCCCCTGGAATATGGAGGGCCATATATCATACATTCTTGCTCGTAGACGTATGAAACTCGGTACACATATAAATCTCATCAATCCAAACAACTTTTGTATTGCATATCATAGGCTCCGCCCAAAAGGAAGTTGGCTATTTAGGGTTTAGTATACAAATTTTTCGTCAAAGTTGTGGGGGCTTTGGGGGTCCTTAACATACTCAAAAACTCTTGAAAATTTGCGCACACTTTGGAATCTGTGGCCTTTAGGAGCCTGCAGAGGCTGGGACCCGGGCGTGGCACAGGGGCTCTATGGCGCCCCCTGGAACACAGTCATAAATGTTGATGTATAGTTCACACATACTTGCACATATTCATATGAAACTCAGTACACATATAGATCTCATCGTGCCGAACAACTTTCATATTGCATGTCATAGGCTCCACCCAACAGGAAGTCAGCTATTTAGAGTTATGTAAAAAGCGCATGCTCTGGAATTTGAAATACTTGTCATAGGTTTTTTTCTCGATTGCCGCCAAACTCGGTCAACATGATCTCAAGACACTGGGGATGAAAAATTGCCAGGGGATTTTTGATATCTCGAACGGTTTGCTCGTGGCGAGGCGTTGAAATTATGGCGAGAAATGAGAAACAGGAAGTGTCTAATACCATCCACATACAGTTCCTGATTTTAATCAAACTTCATCAGATTATTCGTTGTATGATGTCGATCGCATATATGTGACTATTAGGAGTCAAAGTTGTAGCGCCACCAACTGGCAGAAGGAAGTGTGTCATTTTCAAAATGATTTGAATTCAGCATCTTATTATTACTCGATTTGCTTCAAACTTCATCAGAATAATGTTAAAACACAGCCGATATAAATCTGCAAGGGGGATATTGATATCTAAAAAATTGTTGGCGTGGCAACATGTCAAACTGGAATACTTCTCAGGTGATTTTGAGGCAAATACCATACTTAGAATTTCACAAAACTCTGAACACACATCAGTATTTCTGATAGGAACTTAAATTGTGAATGGATTTTGGATAGCTTGAATGGTTTTGCCGTGGTGATTTTTTGAAATTTCCTTACAAAGGGAATCATTATTGTATTTTTAAAATGCAGCTTCCAAACACGTCAAAGAATTTTTTCATACAGATGAAAAAGTCATTCTGAGGAAATATGCATAGTTTCAAGACTTTACAACACTGTATGGATAACAGAAAATTAAAAAACTCTCAGACATCTCATCTCACTTTGTCCCTCTGTTTGAGTATGTGTGCTTCAGACTTCCATTGTCTGAGAGAAATTGCGCCCCTACAGGTGCAATTACCGGACTTTTACTTTCACTTTTAAATCGGTTAAAAATACAAATAAATACTTAGATTTAATTCACACTGACAAGCTAAACCAACATATCTGATTATTACCGGTTCAGGGCTCATGGATAAATTATTTCTGGCCAGAGATACGTGAGAAATAGGAGAGCTGAATCACCGCTGTGATCACGAGAGTCTGGAGTAAAGAGCTCAGAAAAAACTAATTTATTCCTGTTTTATAGCTTTTAAAAATAAATTATTACAGCGATATCACACAATCAACCAATTAGAACACACCAAGAGCTAAATTCAGATGTTTTTGAACTGTTTGTGTGAAAATGAAATATTTGGGGCTGCCTATCTGAAATCACCGCCTCCGATCAGCGCGTACAGTGTCGAGCTCAAAACAAACGAATTTATTCTTGTTTAAGAGCTTTTTAAAATAAAATATTACCACAAATGCACACAATAAACCCATTGTAACACTACAAGAGCTAAATGCAGGTGTTTGTGACCTGTTTAAGTGTGCAAGACTATTTGAAAGCGCGACTGGCAGAATAACATATCTCTTGAGCTGCAGGTTTCTGTCTTTCGTCGTACGAACGAACACATCACGGACAAGATTATTTCAAAATACATAATAGCTTGGCGAATATAAACGAAAACAGCCACGTGAACATAAACTGGATCTACTGGATTTGAATATTAAAGTGACCACATTTACCACTTGCTTCTGTCTTCAATTTTAATCTATATAAAAAAGGAAACTCATTCGACTTGGCTGCTTTTTTAATGTGTGCGTATTTATCTATTTACCTTTTTATACATTTTGTATAATTTCATAGTTTGTGTATTACAATTATAAAAACAAAAATAAATTTAGCCACTCACATAGAAATAGCTTAGGCCTTAACCTTTTTCTGACAGTTTTAGGGATTTTTAAAAATCCTACAAAAACCTTATTTGTGCTGCAAATAATAATTTCAAACTCATTTGATACTGACCTATGACATCCTGTGACATTATATTTATTTTAATTTACATAATCTCATGGATGTAACAGTAAATCTGTTCAGCTCACAGATCAATACTAAGCTGTAATGCAAGCAGAACTTTCACAAATGCTTATGAGTCATTTAAGGATTTGATAACACTGTAAAATAATGTCTAATTTGTTAACATTAGCAAATTCATTGATAACACTTTATAATAACTGCACTCATTAGTAAATAGTCAGTTCATGCTTTATAAAGCCTTGTCCCAATATTAATAGTCAGTAGTAAGCAGTTTATAAATACAGCTATAAATAGCTTGTCCTTGGTTTATAAGCACATTTATTAAAAAGGAGAGTAAGTTATCTTCCTATGAAAAATAAAAGATAAAAATAAACAAACAACAACACAGATTGATACAGAACTCAGAAATTTTATTGTGGATTTATGATAAAATCAGCCTGCAAATGAATTCATACTCCTACTCATACTACTCCATACTCCTTTTTCAACATTATGCCAATATACTGAGATGTTAAATTGTGAATGGGTTTAGGATAGCTTAAATGGTGTTGCCATAGAGATTTATTAAAGTAACATAAAAAAAATACAATAGTTATTTTACTATATCTTTAACATCCTTCATTCCAACTCTTCATCAATTTTTCATTCTAAATCTTCATAATTTTTTATATAAGTAGAAGTCCTCATTTGAAGGAAGCACAGTAAGTTTCATAGCTTTATCACTTTCAAGAGCCAGCATAAAATTTAAACTATCATAACTTATAAATCAAGCTTGCAATTCTTAGTACCTATAATGGCCACCAGAGGGAGCTATAGGATTATTTTTAAATAATTATTGTAGAAACGAGTATGATTTAAATAATTTATAAAAATCTTTCAAATAAAATAATATGTATTTTAGGAATTTTACTGATAAAATGACCCTCACTTAATTAGAATAACAAGCTGAAGTATTGTGAACTGTATATTAAGAATAATTCTTTATAGGCTTTATGGATAGATACGGTTTGAGTGACTCTTGAAGGATCAGCACCACATCCTCTTTTACCACTGTTTAAAGAATTTATCTTAAAGAACAGGTGTGAATGAATTTTGGATAGCTTGAATGGTTTTGTCGTGGTGATTTTTTGAAATAATAGTAAAAAAGGAACCAGTAAATGTCTTTTTATTTTTTTAAAGTGCAGCTTCTAAACACTTAAAAAAATTTACACATAAAAGACAAGTCATTCTGAGGCATATTTCCTCAGAATGACTGGTCTCATGACAATAGTTTCATGACTATACAACACTATATGGATGATAGAAAATAAAAAAACTATCATACATCTAATGTCACTCAGTCCCACTGTCACTGTGGGTAGTGTGTGTGTGTGTGTTTGTGTGTGTGTTAAGTGAATTAGGTGTGAAACTATCAGGGAGCATTTAGTCTCCAGCGCCAACATTTTACAGAACTGCCACTTTCCTGGAGTCTCCAGAATTACTCGGTGTCCGGCTCTGAGAGACTTAAGATCCCAAAAAATGATTTAATTAGAATACCATGAAGTATTGTGAAATACTATATATTAAGGCTTTATATATAGGCTTTATGAACAGATTAGAGTGACTCGTGAAGGACCAGCACCACCTCCTCTTGTTCGATGGTTTGAGGAGTATATCTTCCAGAATCCAGGATTAAGATTTAAGAGCTCATTTTTATTCCACCTCCTTTCCTGAAAGTCTGTCTTGCAGAATTGACTAAAAATTAATCTTCACATTATTTCCTAATTATTTTGCAATTCTTTTTGTCAGTTCTTCTTGACCTGTTTTTCTCTTCCAGCTTTCCTGGACTATTGTATAGCACTCATAAATGATTAAATAAAAAATAATGGTAGTTATTAAGATTGATATGGTTTGGAATTGGTAAAAAATGCTTGGAAAAAAATCACAATAAAACAATGTTTTAATGTTTAAGTTTGGAATATTAACTGACGTGAATGAATGCTATATAAACATTGTTCATGTTAACATAATGTTTATGAATGGAATCTTATTGTAAAGTGTTACTAAAGTTATATATATATATATATATTGTTCTGTGAATGTGATTTTAAAGTCTAGATGATTCGGATTAACCCTTTAACTGCCATATCCTTTAAAACCTCACTGCCAGAGGGATATTGTGAATGCATGTGCCCGCTGGGCACAGTTTACCTGATGCCACCGGGGTGGCGATGGCATTGGTGGCTTGAGCCCGCCATCGCTGCTTGCAGCTATATTTTTTTATTATTATTATTATTTTTTTCCAACGTTACGGGGGCTTTTGGGGTCCTTAACATGCTCGAAAACTCTTGAAAATTGGCACACACCTTGGAACCTGCGGCCATTAGGGCTGGGCAGAGACCGATACATGGGCGTGGCACAGGGGCTCTACAGCGCCCCCTGGAATACTGAGGGCCATATATCATACATACTTGCACGTAGACACACGAAACTCGGTACACATGTAGATCTCATCAAACCAAACAACTTTCGTACTGCATGTCATAGGCTCCGCCCAACAGGAAGTTGGTTATTTAGGGTTTAGTATTCATATTTTTCGTCAAAGTTGTGGGGGCTTTTGGGGTCCTTAACATACTCAAAAACTCTTGAAAATTTGCGCACAGTTTGGAATCTGTGGCCTTTAGGAGCCTGCAGAGGCTGGGACCCGGGCGTGGCACTGGGGCTCTACGGCGCCACCTGGATCACAGTCAGAAATGTTGATGTATAGCTCACACATACTCACACATATGCATATGAAACTCAGTACACATACAGATCTCATCGTGCCGAACAACTTTCGTATTGCATGTCATAGGCTCCGCCCAACAGGAAGTCAGCTATTTAGAGTTATGTAAAAAGCGCATGCTCTGGAATTTGAAATACTTGTCATAGGTTTTTTTGCCGAATGCCACCAAATTCGGTCAACATGATCTCAAGACATTGGGGATGAAAAATTGCCAGGGGATTTTTGATATTTCGAACGGTTTGCTCGTGGCGAGGTGTTGAAATTATGGCGAGAAATGAGAAACAGGAAGTGTCTAATACCATCCACATACATTTCCTGATTTTAATCAAACTTCATCAGATTATTCTTTGTATGATGTCGATCGCATATATGTGACTATTAGGAGTCAAAGTTATAGCGCCACCAACTGGCAGCAGGAAGTGTGTCATTTTCAAAATGCTTTGAATTCAGCATCTTATTATTACTCAATTTGCTTCAAACTTCATCAGAATAATGACAAAACACGGCCGATGTAAATCTGTTGTGGGGATATTGATATCTGATATAGTGTTGCCATGGCAACGTGTCAAACTTGAATGTTCTGTTATGGTGAGTTTGAGGCAGACAACAAGCTCAGATTTACATGAAACACAAAACACATATCAGTATTAGTGATAGCTAGACAATGGCAAAAGCTTTTAAAAGGGCGTGAAGGAGGCACTCTATAGCGCCACCTTTTGTCAAAAGTGGGGGGGGGTTAGTTTTAGCTACAGACACCAAACTTGGTACATAAATTGTTCTTTTCAAGACGGACAACTTTCTAATTCACAGTCATCAGCTACGACCAACAGGAAGTCGGCTATTTTGATTTGAATATTTAAATTGAGCTCTGATTTAATGCATACTCCTCACAGGAAATGTTCACTATACTCACCAAACTTTGTCTACATGTTGAAAAAACATTGAGGAACTTAAATTGCGAACGGATTTTGGTTAGCTTGAACGGTTTTGTCGTGGTGATTTTTTGAAATGACAGTAAAAAGGGAATCAGTTAATTGTCTTGTATTTTTAAATTGCAGCTTCCAAACACTTAAAAAAAAATCATACAGAGATCAAATCATTCTGAGGACATATGCATAGTTTCATGACTTTACAACACTGTATGATTAAAAGAAAATTAAAAAACTGTCAGACATCTCAACTCACTCTGTCCCTCTGTTTGAGGAATGTATGTGTGCTGACTGAGTGTGTGTGTGTGTGTGTGTCTGTGAGTGGGGGATGGGCATGAGCTGAGTGGCAGACACAATGAGAGAGAGAAAGAGAGAGAGAGAGAGAGAGACTTAATCATCTCTTTAATCACCAGAAAAAAAATGTATTTAAAATTGTTATTTTTTGTTGCTTTTGCTAACATTGCTGTTTTCATTACAGCTTAAGAAATCTCTTAGGCCTTATCCTTTTCTGACAGTTTCAGGAATTAAAAACAAAATTCTAAAAATACTTATTTGTGCTGCAAATAATAATTTAAATCTCATTTGATACTGACCTATTCCATCCTGTGACATGACATTTATCTTAATTTACATAATCTCATGGATGTAACAGTAAAACTGTTCAGCTCACAGATGAAGACTAAGCTGTAATGCAAGCAGAACTTTCACAAATGCTTATAAGTCATTAAAGGATTTTATAACACTGTAAAATAATGTCTAATTTGTTAACATTAGTAAATGCATTGGTAACACTTTATAATAACTGCACTCATTAGTAAATAGTCAGTTCATGCTTTATAAAGTCTTGTCCCAACTTAAATAGTCATTAATAAGCAGCTTATAAATACAGCTATAAATAGCTTGATCTTGGTTTATAAGCACATTTATTAAAAAGGAGAGTAAAGGGTCAGTTATCTTCCTATGAAAAATATAAAAATAAACAAACAACAACACAGATTGATACAGAACTCAGAAATGTTATTGTGGATTTATGATAAAATCAGCCTGTAAATGAATTCATTCTCCTCCAAGAAGACACAAGTAGTTCACACCAAACTGTTTTAACATGAAGCCATATACTGAAGATGTTAAATTTCGAATGGGTTTAGGATATCTTAATGGTGTGGCCATAGAGATTTATTAAAGTAACATAAAAAATACAATAGTTATTTTACTATATCTTTAAAATTTTTAATTCCAACTCTTCATAATTTTTTATATACGTAGAAGTCATCATTTGAAGGAAGCACAGTAAGTTTCATAGCTTTATCATTTTCAAGAGCCAGCATAAAATTAAAACTATCATAACATATAAATCAAGCTTTCAATTCTTAGTACCAATAATGGCCACCAGATGGAGATATAGGATTACTTTTAAATAATTATTGTAGAAACAAGTATGATTTAAATCATTTATAGAAATCTTTCAAAGATAAATAATATGAATTTTATGTATTTTACAGATAAAATGACCCTCACTTAATTAGAATAACAAGCTGAAGTATTGTGAACTGTATATTAAGAATAATTCTTTATAGGCTTAGTAAATAGTAAAAAAGTAAATAGTAAAAAAGGAACCAGTAAATGTCTTTTTATTTTTTTAAAGTGCAGCTTCTAAACACTTCAAAAAAAAAAAATGTACACATAGAAGACCAGTCATTCTGAGGCATATTTCCTCAGAATGACAGGTCTCATGACAATAGTTTCATGACTATATGGATGATAGAAAATTAAAAAACTATCATACATCTGATGTCACTCAGTCCCACTGTCACTGTGGGTAATGTGTGTGTGTATGTGTGTGTGTTAAGTGAATTAGGTGTGAAACTATCAGGGAGCATTTAGTCTCCAGCGCCAACATTTTACAGAACTGCCACTTTCCTGGAGTCTCCAGAATTACTCGGTGTCAGGCTCTCAGAGACTTAAGATTCCAAAAAATGATTTAATTCGAATACCATGAAGTATTGTGAAATACTATATATTAAGGCTTTATATATAGGCTTTATGAACAGATTAGAGTGACTCGTGAAGGACCAGCACCACCTCCTCTTGTCCGATAGTTTGAGGAATATATCTTCCAGAATCCAGGATTAAGATTTAGGAGCTCATTTTTATTCCACCTCCTTTCCTGAAAGTCTGTCTTGCAGAATTGACTAAAAATTAATCTTCACATTAATTCCTAATTATTTTGCAATTCTTTTTGTCAGTTCTTCTTGACCTGTTTTTCTCTTCCAGCTTTCCTGGACTATTGTATAGCACTCATAAATGGTTAAATAAAAAATAATGGTAGTTATTAAGATTGATATGGTTTGGAATTGGTAAAATGTGCTTGGAAAAAAATCACAATAAAACAATGTTTTAATGTTTAAGTTTGGAATATTAACTGACATGAATGAATGCTATATAAATATTGTTCATGTTAACATAATGTTTATAAATGGAATCTTATTGTAAAGTGTTACTAAAGTTATTTATATATATATATATATATATATATATATATATATTGTTCTGTGAATGTGATTTTAAAGTCTAGATGATTCGGATTAACCCTTTAACTGCCATATCCTTTAAAACCTCACTGCCAGAGGGATATTGTGAATGCATGTGCCCGCTGGGCACAGTTTACCTGATGCCACCGGGGTGGCGATGGCATTGGTGGCTTGAGCCCGCCATCGCTGCTTGCAGCTATATTTATTATTATTATTTATTATTATTATTTTTCTTCAAGGTTTCGGGGGCTTTTGGGGCCCTTAACATGCTTAAAAAGTCTTGAAAATTGGCACACACATTGGAAACTGCGGCCATTAGGGCCGGGCAGATACTGATACACGGGCGTGGCACAGGGGCTCTACAGCGCCCCCTGGAAAATGGAGGGCCATATATCATACATACTTGCACGTAGATGTACGAAATTCGGTACACATATAGAACTCATCAATACAAACAACTTTCATATTGCATATCATAGGCACCGCCCAACAGGAAGTTGGCTATTTAGGGTTTATTATTCATATTTGTCGTCAAAGTTGTTGGGGCTTTTGGGGTGCTTAACATACTCAAAAACTCTTGAAAATTTGTGGACACTTTGGAATCTTTGGTCTTAAGGAGCCTGCAGAGGCTGGGACCCGGGCATGGCACAGGGGCTCTACGGCGCCCCCTGGAACACAGTCATAAATGTTGATATATAGCTCACACATACTTGCACGTATTAATATGAAACTCAGTACACATATAGATCTCATTGTGCCGAACAACTTGAGTATTGCATGTTTTAGGCTCCGCCCAACAGGAAGTCAGCTATTTAGAGTTATGTAAAAAGCGCATGCTCTGGAATTTGATATACTTGTCATAGGTTTTTTACCCAATTGCCACCAAACTCGGTCAACATGATCTCAAGACATTGGGGATGAAAAATTGCCAGGGGATTTTTGATATCTCGAACGGTTTGCTCGTGGCGAGGCGTTGAAATTATGACGAGAAATGAGAAACAGGAAGTGTCTAATACCATCCACATTCATTTCCTGATTTCAATCAAACTTCATCAGATTATTCATTGTATGATGTCGATTGCATATATGTGACTATTAGGAGTCAAAGTTATAGCGCCACCAACTGGCAGCAGGAAGTGTGTCATTTTCAAAATGCTTTGAATTTTGAAATCTTATTTTTACTTGATTTGCTTCAAACTTCCTCAGAATAATGTTAAAACACAGCCGATATGAATCTGCTGGGGGGATATTGATATCTAAAAATATTGTTGCCGTGGCAACATGTCAAACTGGAATACTTCTCAGGTGATTTTGAGGCATATAACATGCTTAGAATTTCATCAAACTCAGAACACATATCAGTATTTATGATAACTAGACACTGGCAAAAGTTCATAAGAGGGCGTGGAAGAGGCACTCTATAGCGCCACCTTTTGTCAAAAGTGGGGGGGTTAGTTTTAGCTGCAGACACCAAACTCGGTACATAAATTCTTCTTATCAAGACGGACAACTTTCTAATTCACAGTCATCAGCTACAACCAACAGGAAGTCGGCTATTTTGATTTGAATGTGGATTTTTTTTACATTTAGCTGTGAATTAATGCATACTGCTCAGCGGAGAGTAACACTATACACACCAAACTTTGTCTACATGATGCAAAAACATTGAGGAACTTAAATTGCCAATGGATTTTGGATAGCTTGAACGGTTTTGACGTGGTGATTTTTTTTAAATGACAGTAAAAAGGGAATTATTAATTGTCCTGCATTTTTTAACTCCAAACACTTCAAAACCTTTTTTCATACAGAAAAAAAAGTCATTCGGAGTAAATATGGATAGTGTCACGACTTTACAACACTGTATGGGTAAAAGAAAATTAAAAAACTGTCAGACATCTCATCTCACTCTGTCCCTCTGTTTGAGTATTATGTGCTTAGACTTACATTGTCTGAGAGAAAATGCGCCCCTACAGGTGCAATTCCTGAAAGGGAAATTCGACTGAAAGGGAGGAGACTCTCTTTTAGTTTCGATACTTGAGTGTTGGGGTCGAAACAAGATGGCGACCGACACAGACGTATGTTGAAACGCTTTGTGGGGTTTTGGCTTCTATCCTCTTAGAAAAACATTTTGTAGTCTATTTTATTTAAAAGAAAGAAATCTTGAAACAATTTCGCAATATTGTCTAATAATCGTTCCATTTCATTCAGTAAGAAGCACTTAATATCTGCTGTGTAAGAGACAGAGCCATAACGGCCTTGTCAACAAGTCAACGATGAGCGCCAAAGATAAACGAAAGAAATTGATATTAGATCACGTCTACTCATCTTCTGCCACAGACTCACCGCCTACTGATTCGTCTTCAGGTGACCTACCAATAATTCTTCCTCCAGCTCCTGACACTCCACTAAGCAGCCCCATGCCGAAGAGAAACAAAGGTGAGCCTTCCCTGTCTGAGTTACAGGAAAATATTATCACTGCCCTTACCCTGAAAATTAATCAAAGGGCAGACTCGCTCGAGAAAATGATAACTACCAACTCAAACTCAATTGAGGATCTCAAAACATCTTTAAATCACATGTACGTGGAGATTCAAGATCTTAAGAATGACAAAACTAAGATCGCTGAGAAGATTGCACAGCAACAGAAATCGCTTATCACTCTGGAAGAGCGAATTGCTGATGCTGAACGCTACAAAAGACGCTGGAGCCTGCGCCTCTATGGTCTTTCTGAACAACCAAACGAAGACATAAAAGCGAAAGTCCTTGAAATTTGCAACGCCGTTTCTCCAGAATCTTGTCGGAAGGGATTTGATGTCATTGACATTGCTCATAGGCTCGGCAAACCGCAGCCAGGTAGGATTCGTGCCGTTATTATTCTGTTCGCGTTGCGATCTGTGCGAGATGCCGTATGGAGGAATGCCAAAAACAGCGAACTCCTGAAACAACGCAAGCTTCGCTTCGTAGAGGATTTGACCAAAGATGAAAAGGACAAACGATCGCTTCTGTGGCCACATGTGAAGAAAGCACGTGAAGACAACAAGAAAGCTTACTATATCGGATCCAAAGCTTTCATTGAAGGCATAGAGATCAAGCTGGACGTGGAAGGCCAAAAGATAAACTGAACAAGGCGGATGAACTAATAGTCTGTTTAGAGTAATTCCTACATACAAATATCTTTATTTCGTTTTGCTTAAATTTAAGTCAACGAAGTTCTTTGTTATTCCTGTTGTTCATAACCTATGCTAAAATGTAAATTTTAAATTGTAGGCTAGTTATAATTTATTGAACCTGTTTCAAGAATTACAGTGTTAAGTCTGTTCTGATACAGTACCCTGAGGATAGTTCAAACCCTCTACATACTTCTGTTCTCTTATCTCCTGTTGTTACTTCACAATGGAGTTATCACTTATCTCTCTTAATGTAAAGGGCATTCGAGATATTGTAAAAAGAAAAGCGATATTTTTGTTTTGCAAAGAAATGAAAGCAGATTTTATTTTTTTACAAGAATCCCACTCAAGTGCAGAGGACGTTTTGTTTTGGAAGAACCAGTGGGGTGATGAGCTCTGGTTAACACATGGAACTAACCATTCAGCTGGTGTGATCACTTTGAAAGGCAAATTTAGAGGGGCAATTCTTTATAACCAGTGTGATGTCAAAGGTCATTGGGTAATTTTAGTTATTGAAATCGGCAGTAATATGTTTATATTATGCAACATATATGGATATAATTCCTGTGTTCTGAATCAAAATCTGTTGGACACTATAGAAGAAAATGTAAATATTCTCTCAACTAAATTTCCAAGGGCAAAGGTAATTATCGGTGGAGATTTTAATATGGTTCATGACAATGCTCTAGATAGATTCCCCCCAAGAGTCTTTAATAAAAATAACAACCTCCAGAATTTTTGCAATAATTTAGCTCTCATAGACATATGGAGATATAGAAATCCCTTTGTTAGACAATTTACATGGAGCAATAAGCAAATGACTCAGCAATCGAGAATTGACTTTTGGCTAATTTCCTCAGAATTAGAACAAAATGTTTTGCAAACTAAAATATCCCCTGCTATTCTCACTGATCACAGAGTCTTAACTTTAAACATTAAATTTGAAGTTGTCCAATGTAATTGTAGAAATGCAGGCTATTGGAAATTAAATAATTCCTTTTTGCACCATCAAGATTATGTGGAGCATATCCAAACATTAATAAATAAATACTGGACACAGGCACAAATCAGAAAGGAATATGGCACAGTTTGGGAACTGCTAAAGTTTGAAATAAGAAAATTTAGCATTCAATTTGGAAAAAAGTTGGCCATGAAAAAAAGAACACGTATTCAAGACATAATAAAAGAGATTTCAAATTTAACTCAGTCACCTACCCACCCATCAAATAGTGATGATTTAGAAAATTTACAGAAAGAATTAGACTCTATTTATCAAGAAAAAGCCAGAGGTGCCTTTGTAAGATCTAGAAGGAAATGGATGGAAGAAGGTGAAAGAAACAGCAAATACTTTTTTAGTCTTGAGAAAAGGAATGCAGAAATAAACTTAATAAAAAAATTAAAAATTAACAGTACTGTTACTGAGGACCAAGGCATGATTTCTGAATTTGTCTCGAAATATTACACAGATATTTATTCTTTAGGAGAGGATCAAGACAATGCAATTCTTTTTAAAACAATTATAAGTCCAAAAACATTGTCTTTAGAAAGTAAAACCGAGTGTTCTCAAGACCTTTCTCTAAATGAAATAGAATTTTGTATAAAAGCTCTTAAAAACAACAAATCCCCTGGAAACGATGGGCTTACATCAGAATTTTATAAAGTTTTTATAAATGATATATCTAAATTCCTGTTAGCAGTATATGAAGAGGCCATCGACAAGGAATCCTTACCTACATCACTTAAACAAGGTGTTATCACCTTGATCCCCAAGCATCAAAAAGATATCCTTTTATTAGAAAATTGGCGTCCTATCTCATTATTAAATAATGATTATAAGATAATGGCATCCATTTTTGCAAAACGTATGAAAAATGCATTAAATGAGATTATTGATGAAACTCAGTGTGGATTCATGAAAGGTCGTCACATTTCCTCTAATATTCGTTTAGTTATTGATTTAGTGCAGTATAGTAATTTATTAAATGGAGACCCTTTAATACTTTTTCTCGATTTTAGAAAAGCTTTTGATACTGTAAGCCATACATTTATTTTTGATTCGTTAAAATTCTTTGGTTTTGGACAATATTTCATAAAAAGTGTAAGAACTATGTACTGTGGTAGCAATAGTTCTATTAAACTTGCCAATGGAACATCTCCTAGATTTGAAATAAACCGAGGTATCCGACAGGGTTGTCCAATTTCTGCATTCCTTTTCTTGGTTGTAGCTCAAGTTTTAAGTAATATGATAAATCAACATTCCTTCAAAGGTATTACAGTTAATGAAAGACAAGTCAAAATATCGCAACTTGCTGATGACACAACAGTTTTTCTTAGTGATAGTTCTGAGGTACCTCTGGCTTTGAATATCATTGATAATTTTTCAAAATTCTCTGGATTGAATTTAAATCTATCTAAATGTGAGATCCTACAGCTCAAAAATAACAACTTATCCACTGTATGTAATATTCCTGTTAAGAGCATGGTAAACTATTTGGGTATCAAAATCTCTAAAAATACTGATGCAATGGTCAACTCAAACTTTATACCCGTTATCGAAAAAATGCAAAAGAGGTATAATTCATGGTTGGCAAGAGATCTTTCTATTCAGGGAAGAATTTTATTAAGTAAAGCAGAAGGTCTTTCGAGAGCAGCATACCTCCTGTCTTCACTTAATGCCCCAAAGGTTATATGCTCACAAATGGATAAAATTCTCTTTAATTTCATCTGGAGAAACAAGCCTCATAAAGTTAAAAAAAGTGTTCTTATTAATAAACTATCTGATGGTGGGTTAAATGTTCTTAATTTTACAATTTTCAACCAAATTTTAAAAATTAACTGGCTTAAAAACTTTTAAAAAAATCAGACAAGTATTTTCAACATTGTCCCATATTATTTATTTGAAAAACTTGGGGGTTTAAATTTTTTGCTGCAGTGCCCTTATATAACTGGTAAACTCCCCATTGCCTTGGCCAATTATCACAAACAAGCATTGCTTTACTGGTCACTTTTGTACAAACATAATTTTTCTCCTAGTAGGTGTTTTATTTGGAACAATGGTAATATCACTCATAGTAACAAGTCATTATATATGGAGAATTGGGTTCGGCATAACATATTAATTGTAAACCAGCTTATTGACAATAATGGGCACTTTTACACTTATCCTAATTTTATTACAAGATATGGCTTTTTTGTAAGTGAAAAAGAATTTAACAAAGTAATCAAGGCTATTCCTAGTGGCATACTAATTTTAACCAAATCCTCTGATGTAAATATCAATAATACAAGCCAACAAAATCTCCAACTTTTTGTAAATGGTCTCTCTATTTTTGACAAGCGTTTTAATAATAGTTTTATAAGAAACTCCCTTAATGTTGGATCCAGTCCTCCATGTAAATCCAAATGGCTTAAACCTCACTGTATATCTTGGCGCAACATTTGGATGCTGCCATATAAATATGTAATTTCTAATAAAGTAAAAGAAGTACTTTACAAAATTATTCACAGATGTTATCCTGTAAATGCAGTTGTTAGCAGATACATTCATAGTGTTTGTGATAAGTGTACCTTTTGTAATGCATCTGTTGAGGATATTGAACATTTATTCTTCTATTGCCCTTGGTCTATTTCTTTTTGGGTTGACTTTAAAATAGACATAACAAAAAAAATAAACAAAGTCCTTAATTTAGAACCTCATGATATTTTACTTTGTTATCAAAACCCATCTATTTCTGATAAACATATGTATATTATTAATCTATTAATTATCTTAGCAAAGTTTTATATTCATAAGTCAAAAGTATTTCAAAAGAAACCATCATATCTTACATTTTGTAACACTGATCTTAAAATATATTTTGAAACCCTTTCTAATATAAGATCACAAAACAAGAAGCTTTTAAAAACAATACAAATTCTAAAGCTTTTCAAATTTATGTAATTGCCCTAATGCAGTTTTTATTTTTTATTTATTTAATTTGTATCTTTTTTTGTATTCTTATTTGTCTGTTTATATGTAAGTTTAAATTTAATTGTAATTGTTTGTTGTTGCCGCAGTTATTTTGCATGCTTTGAGATGTGCAATGTTTTTCTGTTCAAGTTAATCATTTGTGTGATGGAACTGAATAAAAAAAAAAAAAAAAAAAAAAAACTCTCTTTTAGTTTCACTTTTAAATCGGTTAAAATACAAATAAATACTTAGATTTAATTCACACTGACAAGCTAAACCAACATATATGATTATTACTGGGTCAGGACTCATTAATAATGGATGTGTGGTCAGTGATACGTGAGAAACACGAGAGATTAATCACCGCTCTGAGCAGGAGCGTGTGGAATGACGAGCTCAGAAAAAAACGTGTTTATTCTTGTTTTATAGCTTTTAAAATTAAAATATTAAAGCGATATCACACAATTCACCAATTAGAACACACCAAGAGCTAAATTCAGATGTTTTTGAACTGTTTGTGTGAAAATGAAATATTCGCGCCTGCTTATCTGAAATCACTGCCTCCGATCAGCGCGTACAGTGTCACTAGTTCAAAACTAACGAATTTATTCTTGTTTAAGAGCTTTTTAAAATAAATTATTGCCATATATGCACACAATACACCCATTATAACACAACACGAGCTAAATACAGGTGTTTGTGACCCGTTTAAGTGTGCAAGACTGTTTGAAAGTGCGACTGGCAGAATAACATATCTTGAGCTGCAGGATTCTGTCTTTCGTCGTAAGAACGAATACATCACGGACAAGATTATTTCAAAATACATAATAGCTTGGCTAATATAAACGAAAACAGCCACGTGAATATAAACTTTTGAGAAATAAATCTGAAGTGGATCTACTGGGTTTGAATATTAAGTGACCGCATTTACCTGCTTCTGTCTTCAATTTTAATCTATCTATATATATATCTATATAAACCTAGGAAAAACTTGTGTATTGTTAAGCCAGGGTGGAAGGAATACGTAGAAGAGCTTCATGTAGAGGCCCGTAATGCTTTTAAAAAATGGGCTGAGTCAGGCAAAAGTAGGCATGGCCCCTTGTTTGAAACAAAAAAAAAGCACTAATGCCAGATTTAAATGTGCACTTCGCTATATTAAAAGAAATGAAAACATTATGAGGTCTGATTCACTGGCATGGAAGCTGCAAAATAATAATGTTAATGATTTCTGGAAAGAAATTAAAACTATTAATAATTGCAAAATATCTCTTCCGTCTAATATAGATGGTGTGAGTGGTCCTGATGAAATTTCACAGTTATGGCGGAAACATTATTGTGAACTACTAAACTGTGTAAAAAGTAATCTGTTTGTGGTGGATAATGTGGAGTATAATGATGATGTTGTTATTACTTCTTCTGAAATCCATGAAGCAATATTGAAGCTAAGGGATAATAAGGCATGTGGTCCGGATCATATTACAGCTGAACATCTTAAACTTGCCAGTAAGAAACTGTGTCCTCTGGTGGCTATGTGCTACACAGGGTTTTTTTGTACATGGGGAGTTACCTGATTCTATGCAGTCTGTTGAGCTGGTACCTGTTATCAAGGATAAAGTGGGGAAGCTGAATAGCTCAGATAACTATAGGCCAATAGCTTTGGCCAGTGTTATGTCAAAAGTGTTGGAGACAGTTGTTCTGTTTAGACTTGAGAGGTACGTCCTGTCTACGGATAATCAATTTGGTTTTAAACGTAAGCATGGTACTGATTTATGTATTTTTGCACTAAAGGAAATTTTAGATAGATATAATAAACAAAATTCCACAATGTTCTTGTGCTTCATTGATGCCTCTAAAGCATTTGACCGTGTTAATCATCAAAAATTGTTTTTAAAATTGATTAAAAGTGGGGTCCCTGGTTTTTTGATTAGAATCTTGGTCTACTGGTATTCTCATCAGACAATGAGAGTTAAATGGGGGAGTGTAACAACGGCTCCCTCTAAAGTGACCAATGGGGTTCGACAGGGTGGAATTCTGTCTCCTTTTCTTTTTAATGTGTATATGAATGATTTGTCTATGATTTTAAATGCTTGTGGTACAGGTTGTAGGGTTGGTGACTCACTAATTAATCACCTTATGTACGCTGATGACTTGGTAATTTTAGCCCATATAGTGCTGGTATACAACAGCTTTTGAGACTATGCACACAGTATGGGGTAGATTTTGATATAAAGTATAATCCAAAAAAGAGTAAAATTATGACAATAAGAAGTAGAGATGATAAACATTCTCATTTTCCTGATTTTTATCTATCTGGTACTGTACTTGATGTATGCACAGATATTATATATCTTGGCCATATTATTGCAAATGACCTGTCTGATGACAAGGATATTTATAGGCAGCGTCGTAAGCTGTATGTGCAAGCGAACATGTTGTGTCGTAAGTTTAGTATGTGCTCTGTCCCTGTGAAGATTTCACTCTTTAGAACATACTGTACACCGATGTATACTGCCTATCTTTGGTGCCGTTATAAGCAAGATAGCATTAGAAAGCTTACAGTGGCTTATAATGACAGCATGAGGCTGATGCTAAGAGTCCCAAGAGGCTCCAGTGCAAGCCATATGTTTGTTAGTGCTGGGGTACCTACCTGTGCTGCAGTCTTGCGTAACTTAATGTTTAGATTTATAGGTAGGGTGTCTGAGTCAAAAAATTATCTAATTGCTGTGTTGGCTAACCCTAGACGAAGTTCTGTAAGATTTTCGTCCAGACTGTGGAACCACTGGTGTACATGACTGTATGTTAGACACTGAACACTGTGGAGGGTTAATTTTTTACTTCTTGTATATTTATTATTATTATTTTTTATTTTTTTTATTTTTTTTTCTTCTATGTATGTGTTTTTGTATTGTACTATGGATCCCTCTGGGTCTGGAAATAAAGTTTAAAGTAATATAAAAGGAAACTCATTCGTCTTGGCTGCTTTTTTTAAATGTCTGTGCGTATTTATTTATTTACTTTTTTATACATTTTGTATAATTTCATAGTTTATGTATTATAATTATAAAAACATAAATACATTTAGCCACTTACATAGAAATATCTTAGGCCTTATCCTTTTCTGACAGTTTTAGGGATTTTTAAAAATCCTAAAAAACCTTATTTGTGCTGCAAATAATAATTTCAAACTCATTTGATACTGACCTATGACATCCTGTGACATGATATTTATTTGAAAATACATAATCTCATGGATGTTACAGTAAATCTGTTCAGCTCACAGATCAAGACTAAGCTGTAATGCAAGCAGAACTTTCACAAATGCTTATAGGTTAATAAAATCATTGTAAAAAAAAAAACTTATAAATCATTTAAGGATTTGATAACACTGTAAAATAATGTCTAATTTGTTAACATTAGTAAATGCATTGGTAACACTTTATAATAACTGCACTCATTAGTAAATAGTCAGTTTATGCTTTATAAAGCCTTGTCTTAACATTAATAGTCAATACTAAGCAGTTTATAAATACAGCTATAAATAGCTTGTTCTTGGTTTATAAGCACATCTATTACAAAGGAAAGGGTCAGTTATCTTCCTAAGAAAAATTAAAATAAACAAACAACAACACAGATTGATACAGAAATCAAAAATATTTATTTCAATATGCAATAAAAGTAAACTGTAAACTTGAATTACATTATATATATATATATATATATATATATATATATATATATATATATATATATATATATATATAGTAGGAGACACATTGGGGATGGTAAAGGTTTTGTCCACTTGGTGGTGCTGTGGTTATGTTTAATTATATATATAGATATATTTTAGATGAAAATTTCAGATGGCATTTAGAGGTTTTTGCATCTGAACTCTTCATGTATATATATTATATATATATATATATATATATATATATATATATATATATATATATATATATATATACACACATATATATGAAATATAAACATGTGCAATTATACAAAAATCACTTTTTAAAAACTACAACAAAAAAATTGTTTGGACTACAACAAGCATTTTCCGGGATTTGTGATATCACAAATATAGACGAATGGGATTCGAATTGGTTGAGCTGCACTAGAGAAGGCAACGAGTGTGATATACACGTAGTTGACCATGAAGACTGGAAGAGAAAAAAATAACTATAAAAGGCACTTTTCCTTTACTGATAAAATGAGCCAAAAAAAGACATTTCACTCAGACTGAAAAAAACCCAAAATTATTAGATCCTCATGAGAAATATTCAAAATTAGATCACTACAGTAATTACAAAGTAAAGACATGACCACTGGACAGCAAAATGCTTACTGGGTCAGAAGGGTCAGAAAGAAAAAAAAACGGTGGAGAAGAACAGAAACACCTA
The DNA here is from genome assembly GCF_023724105.1 of Carassius gibelio. Taxonomy (NCBI): domain Eukaryota; kingdom Metazoa; phylum Chordata; class Actinopteri; order Cypriniformes; family Cyprinidae; genus Carassius; species Carassius gibelio. Next base: position 19,833,268 of record NC_068401.1, on the reverse strand, counting down.
AACTGCAAAATAATTAAAGTGAAGAATTAGGTGTGACACTATAATGGAGCATTTAGTCTAGAGTGCCACCATTTTTCAGAACTGCAACTTTCCTGCACTCTCAGAATTACAATGTGTCAGGTTCTGAGAGATGTAAAAGATCCCAAAAAAGTACTTAATTAGAATAGGATGATGTATTGTGGAATACTATATATTAAGAATTTATTTATATATTGGCTTTATGAACAGAATATTTTGACTGATTCTTGAAGGACTAGCATCCCCTCCTCTTGTACGACGGTTTGAGGAATATATCTTCCAGATAGTACCCTGACTCCCTATATGCAGAGTATGCAGTCTTCATAGGGCACCAACTTCCAGAGGGGACACCATCCCAGTTGCTAAAAAAAAAAAAACATCCACCATTCTCCCATCCGCGCTCGCGATCACTCGCACCTCATGTTTGCGGCTGAATTTTTGAATTTTGGATGGACATCAGACCGGGTAAAGGACATAAGTAATCAGGCACAGAGAAAAGAAAAAAGAAAGTAAAAAAAAAAAAAAAAAAAAGGCATAAATTTGGCTTGACATTGGACATTCGAGAGTCTCAAATTTAGGGACCGTCTCTAAAGTTACATGTGATATTGTTATACACTTTTCTAACGTCAGTAGCATTTGAAGAGAATGACTTACAGTCATAAAAACAACTGTAATTGTTCATCTACGTGACAGCTATAATGCACAATTAAATTGAATGTGTAATGTTTATTAAAACAAATTGTAAGTCATATGTAAATTATGCTACTTTTTTACATGGACTCAAAAGCAAATTTGAAGCGCAATAGCATTTGATGAGAAAGACTTGCAGTCATAAAATAATTTTAATGTGTTAATTTAGGTGTCAGCTACAATGCAGACCTTATAAATTTTATATATATATTAAAATAAATTGTTACTAAAGTTATATATATTGTTCTGTGTATCTGATTTCAAAGTCTAGATGGGTCGGATTAACCCTTTAACTGCCATATCCCTTAAAACTTGATTGCCAGAGGGTTACTGTAAATGCTTATGCCCGCTGGGCACAGTTTTCCCGATGCCACTTGAGATGGCGTTGCACTGACGTCTTGAGCCCGCCATCGCTGCCTGCAGCTATATTTAGGGCTCAAGCCTGGAGGGCGAGAGCCCTATTGTTTTCCTTAGGATTATTTTTTATTATTATTAGGGCTCAAGTCTGGAGGGCGAGAGCCCTATTGTTTTCCTTAGGATTATTAGGGCCCGAGCACCGATGGTGTGAGGACCCTCTTGGAATTGCTCCGTTTATTATTATTATTATTATTATTATTATTATTATTATTATTCTTCTCTAAGATGAATCGCATTTTTGAGGGCCTAAACATGCTCGAAAAGTCATGAAACTTTGCACACACCTCAGAACTGGCGAAAATTTACATCTGATATGGGTTTCAGAAGTGGGTGTGGCAAAATGGCTCAACAGCGCCACCTATACACGTTCAACGGTGTGCGCCTCGAGCTACGTTTCATGTACATGTATGAAAATCGGTATACACATGTAACTCACCAATACCTACAAAAAAGTCTCTTGGAGCAAAATCCGAAACCCAACAGGAAGTCGGTTATTTCTAATATTATGAGCAAATTTTGTGTCATTTTTGTCATTTCCATGCGTTGTATTTTAACGAACTCCTCCTAGAGATTAATTCAGATCAACACCAAATTTGGTATGCCTAATCTAAAGGCCTTTGCGATGTTAAATTGCGAAGCTTTTGAGTTTTCGTTAAAGGGCCTGTGTGTGGCGGCCTGGCGAATTTCGATGATTCGCCATGAAACAGGAAGTTGCTATAACTCAGACATTCAATGACCAATCTGCCCCAAACTTCACATGTTTGATGAGACTCCTGTCCTGAACAGTTTGACACGACCATATTCGGTTATAGTCATAGCGCCACCTATTGGCAACAGGAAGTGACATATTTTACGCTGCGACAAACTACTCCTAGAAATTTTTGACATCAATGTCTTTTTTGTCGTCAGTCTAATCTAAAGGCCTGTACGATGTTAAATTGAGAAGATCTTGAGTTTTCGTTAAAGGGCGTGTCCATGGCGCCATGTCAAAGTTCGATGTCTCGCCATGGGAGTAGAAGTTGTTGTAACTCAGTCATAAAATATCAGATCTTGCCCAAACTTCAAATGTTTGATAAGAGTACTGACCTGAACACATCTGGAGGCTAATATTCCATTGGGTGTGGCAAAATGGCTCGATAGCGCCACCTATACATTTTCAATGGAGTGCGCCTCGAGCTACATGTCATATACATGTACGAAAATCGGTAAACATATGCAACACACCAATAGCTACAAAAAAGTCTCTTGGTACGAAATCCGAATCCCAACAGGAAGTCGGTTATTTTTAATTTTCCCTGCAAAATTGGTGTTGTTTTTGTCACTTTCAGGGGTTGTATTTTAACGAACTCCTCCTAGAGATTTATTCAGATCAACACCAAACTTGGTCAGTGTAATCTAAAGCCCTTTGCGATGTTAAATTGCGAAGGAATTGAGGTTTCGTTAAAGGGCGTGTCCATGGCGGCCTGACAAATTTCGATGATTCGCCGTGAAAAATGATGGTGCTATAACTCACACATACAATGTCCAATCCGCCCCAAACTTCACATTTTTGTTAAGACTCTTCACCTGAACAGATCTACATGCCAATATTCAGTTATAGTCATAGCGCCACCTATTGGCAACTGGAAGTGACATATTTTACACTGTGACAAACTACTCCTAGAAATTTTATGACATCAATGTCTTTTTTGTGGTCAGTCTAATCTAAAGACCTGTGTGATGTTTAGTTGTGAAGATCTTGAATTTTTGTTAAAAGGCATGTCCATGTCGCCATGACGAATTTCGATGTCTCGCCATGGGAATAAAAGATGTTATAACTCAGGCATAAAATGTCCGATCTTGCCCAAACTTCACATGTGTGATAAGGGTCCTGGCTTGAACACATTTGAAGGCCAATATTCCATTATAACGATAGCGCCACCTGCTGGCAACAGGAAGATTGGCACACATATGGAATAAACTTTGATATATTGCACTTATATTTATGAGTTTAAATGCATATTTCTCAACGTTCACCTTTTTACTAAAGCCACACGATGGCGGTGAGCCCGGGTGCGAGGGCCCGTTCATCGCTGCTTGCAGCTTTAATTTGTTATTATTAGGGCTCAAGCCTGGAGGGCGAGAGCCCTATTGTTTTCCTTAGGATTATTTGTTATTATTATTATTATTATTATTATTATTATTTTTCTTCAAGGTTTCGGGGGCTTTTGGGGCCCTTAACATGCTTAAAAAGTCTTGAAAATTGGCACACACATTGGAACCTGCGGCCATTAGGGCCGGGCAGAGACTGATACACGGGCGTGGCACAGGGGCTCTACAGCGCCCCCTGGAATGCTGAGGGCCATATATCATACATACTTGCACGTAGACGCACAAAACTCGGTACACATATAGAACTCATCAATACAAACAACTTTCGAATTGCATATCATAGGCTCCGCCCAACAGGAAGTTGGCTATTTGGGGTTTATTATTCATATTTGTCGTCAAAGTTGTGGGGGCTTTTGGGGTCCTTAACATACTCAAAAACTCTTGAAAATTTGCGCACACTTTGGAATCTGTGGCCTGAAGGAGCCTGCAGAGGCTGAGACCCGGGCGTGGCACAGGGGCTCTACGGCGCCCCCTGGATCACAGTTATAAATGTTGATGTATAGCTCACACATACTTGCACGTATTAATATGAAACTCAGTACACATATAGATCTCATCGTGCCGAACAACTTTCGTATTGCATGTCATAGGCTCCGCCCAACAGGAAGTCAGCTATTTAGAGTTATGTAAAAAGCGCATGCTCTGGAATTTGAAATACTTGTCATAGGTTTTTTTGTCGATTGCCACCAAACTCGGTCAACATGATCTCAAGACATTGGGGATGAAAAATTGCCAGGGGATTTTTGATATCTCGAACGGTTTGCTCGTAGCGAGGCGTTGAATTTATGGCGAGAATTGAGAAACAGGAAGTGTCTAATACCATCCACATACATTTCCTAATTTTAATCAAACTTCATCAGATTATTCAGTGTATGATGTCGATCGCATATATGTGACTATTAGGAGGCAAAGTTATAGCGCCACCAACTGGCAGCAGGAAGTGTGTCATTTTCAAAATGCTTTGAATTCAGCATCTTATTTTTACTCGATTTGCTTCAAACTTCATCAGAATAATGTTAAAACACAGCCGATATAAATCTGCTGGGGGGATATTGATATCTAAAAATATTGTTGCCGTGGCAACATGTCAAACTGGAATACTTCTCAGGTGATTTTGAGGCATATAACATGCTTAGAATTTCATCAAACTCAGAACACATATCAGTATTAGTGACAGCTAGACACTGGCAAAAGTTCATAAGAGGGCGTGGAATAGGCACTCTATAGCGCCACCTTTTGTCAAAAGTGGGGTGGTTAGTTTTAGCTACAGACACCAAACTCAGTACAAAAATTGTTCTTATCAAGACGGACAACTTTCTAATTCACAGTCATCAGCTACGACCAACAGGAAGTCGGCTATTTTGATTTGAATGTGGATTATTTTTTACATTTAGCCGTGAATTAATGCATACTGCTCAGAGGAGAGTAACACTATACACACCAAACTTGGTCTACATGTTGAAAAAACATTGAGGAACTTAAATTGTGAATGGGTTTTGGATAGCTTGGATGGTTTTGTCGTGGTGATTTTTTTAAATGACAATAAAGATGGAATTATTAATTTTCCTGCATTTTTAAATTCCAAACACTTCAAAACCTTTTTTCATACAGAAAAAAAGTTATTCTGAGTAAATATGCATAGTTTCATGACTTTACAACACTGTATGGATAACAGAAAATTAAAAAACTGTCAGACATCTCATCTCACTCTGTCCATCTGTTTGAGTGTGAGTGCTTAGACTTCCATTGTCTGAGAGAAATAGCGCCCCTACAGGTGCAGTTACCGGACTAAAAAAGGGAGGAGACTGTCTTTTTGGTTTCGATTTTAAATCGGTTAAAATACAAATAAATACTTGGATTTAATTCACAATGACAAGCTAAACCAACATATATGATTATTATCAGGTCAGGGCTCATTAATAATTGATGTGTGGTCAGTGATACGTGAGAAACACGAGAGATGAATCACCGCTCTGAGCAGGAGCGTGTGGAATGATGAGCTCAGAAAAACGAGTTTATTCTTGTTTTATAGCTATTAAAAATAAAGTATTGCAGCGATATCACACAATTCACCAATTAGAGCACACCAAGAGCTAAATTAAGATGTTTTTGAACTGTTTGTGTGAAAATGAAATATTTGCGGCTGCCTATCTGAAATCACTGCCTCCGATCAGCGCGCACAGTGTCACAAGTTCAAAACTAACGAATTTATTCTTGTTTAAGAGCTTTTTAAAATAAATTATTGCCATAAATGCACACAATACATCCATTATAACACAACAGGAGCTAAATGCAGGTGTTTGTGACCCGTTTAAGTGTGCAAGACTATTTGAAAGCGCGAATGGCAGAATAACATGTATCTCTGGAGCTGCAGGATTCTGCCTTTCGTCGTAAGAACGAACACATCACGGACAAGATTATTTCAAAATACATAATAGCTTGGCTAATATAAACTAAAACAGCCACGTGAACATAAACTGTTGAGAATTAAATCTGAAGTGGATCTACTGGATTTTAATATTAAGTGACCGCATATACCAGCTGCTTCTGTCTTCAATTTTAATCTATATAAAAAATTAAACTAATTCATCTTGGCTGCTTTTTTAATGTGTGTACGTATTTATTTATTATTTTGCTCTAACAAGACTTAATCTATATTTAATTAAATCAATTACATTTTATTTTACATTTGATTTGTCCATTTCTGCATCTAAACGCCTAAAAACCTAAAAAATGCTCTATTATACTATTGTTAGCAATTTCTTTATCGTCCAATTTATCTGGTGTACACGCTTTTATTTTCATAATAAACTCGTTTGTTAGATTATACACAGTTACAGTGGTCTATAATAAATATTGACAGGTTTTATTCAAGCTGTGTAGAATGATTGCCGTAGGCTAATTTTTTTAAATGTAAATCCAAAAAAAAAAAAAAAAAAATTAAATAAATAAAAAACATTGGAAAAGAATAACTTGTACTTTTTTATACATTTTGTATAGTTTCATAGTTTATGCATTATAGTTATAAATACAAAGAAATTTAGCCACTCACATAGAAATCTTAGGCCTTATCCTTTTCTGACAGTTTTAGGGATTTTTAAAAATCCTAAAAAACCTTATTTTTGCTGCAAATAATAATTTTAAACTAATTTGATACTGACCTCTGACATCCTGTGACATGATATTTATTTGAATTTGCATAATCTCATGGATGTAACAGTAAATCTGTTCAGCTCACAGATCAAGACTAAGCTGTAATGCAAGCAGAACTTTCACAAATGCTTGTAGGTCAATAAAATCATTACAAAACACTTACAAATCATTTAAGGGATTTGATAACACTGTAAAATAATGTCTAATTTGTTAACATTAGCAAATGCATTGATAACACTATATAATAACTCCACTCATTAGTAAATAGTCAGTTCATGCTTCATAAAGCCTTGTCCCAATATTAATAGTCAGTAGTAAGCAGTTTATAAATACAGCTATAAATAGCTCATTTATTAAAAAGGAGAGTAAAGGGTCAGTTATCTTCCTATGAAAAATAAAAAAAATAAAAATAAACAAACAACAACACTGATTGATACAGAACTCATAAATGTTATTGTGGATTTATGATAAACTCAGCCTGTAAATGAATTCATTCTCCTCCAAGAAGACACAAGTAGTTCACACCAAACTGTTTTAACATGAAGCCATATACTGAAGACGTTAAATTGCGAATGGGTTTAGGATACCTTAAATGGTGTGGCCATAGAGATTTATTAAAGTAACATAAAAAAAATACAATAGTTATTTTACTATATCTTTAAAATTTTTAATTCCAACTCTTCATAATTTTTTATATACGTAGAAGTCATCATTTTAAGGAAGCACAGTAAGTTTCATAGCTTTATCATTTTCAAGAGCCAGCATAAAATTAAAACTATCATAACATATAAATCAAGCTTGCAATTCTTAGTACCAATAATGGCCACCAGATGAAGCTATAGGATCACTTTTAAATAATTATTGTAGAAACAAGTATGATTTAAATCATTTATAGAAATCTTTCAAAGAAAAATAATATGAATTTTATGTATTTTACTGATAAAATGACCCTCACTTTATTAGAATAACAAGCTGAAGTATTGTGAACTGTATATTAAGAATAATTCTTTATAGGCTTTATGGACAGATACGTTTTGAGTGACTCTTGAAGGATCAGCACCACATCCTCTTTTACCACTGTTTAAAGAATGTATCTTACAGTACAGGTGCGGATGAATTTTGGATAGCTTGAATGGTTTTGTCGTGGTGATTTTTTGAAATAACAGTAAAAAAGTAACCAGTAAATGTCTTTTATTTTTTTAAGTGCAGCTTCTAAACACTTCAAAAAAATGTACACATAGAAGACAAGTCATTCTGAGGAAATATGCATAGTTTCATGACTATACAACACTATATGGATGATAGAAAATTAAAAAACTATCATACATCTGATGTCACTCTGTCCCTCTGTCACAGTGGGTAATGTGTGTGTGTGTGTGTGTGTGTGTGTGTGTGTGTGTGCGTGTGTGTGTTAAGTGAATTAGGTGTGAAACTATCAGGGAGCATTTAGTCTCCAGCGCCAACATTTTACAGAACTGCCACTTTCCTGGAGTCTCAGAATTACAATGTGTCAGGTTCTGAGAGACTTAAGATTCCAAAAAATGATTTAATTAGAATACCATGAAGTATTGTGAAATACTATATATTAAGACTTTATATATAGGCTTTATGAACAGATTAGAGTGACTCGTGAAGGACCAGCACCACCTCCTCTTGTCAGATGGTTTGAGGAATATATCTTCCAGAATCCGGGATTAAGATTTAGGAGCTCATTTTTATTCCACCTCCTTTCCTGAAAGTCTGTCTTGCAGAATTGACTAAAAATTAATCTTCACATTAATTCCTAATTATTTTGCAATTATTTTTGTCAGTTCTTCTTGACCTGTTTTTTTCTTCTTCTTTTCTGACCTCATGACCCAGTCAGCATTTTTGTACAATGGTCAAGTCTTAACTTATCCATTTCTGTATTGCATTTGTGTTTGATATTTCTCATGGGTATTTCATAATTTTCGACTTTGAGTTAAAACAGTTTGAGTTAAAACTCTTTTTTAGCGCATTTCATCTGTAAAAGAAAACATGCCTAATGATTCTGCACACATGAATATAAGGAGTTTTTCTCTTCCAGCTTTCCTGGACTATTGTATAGCACTCATAAATGATTAAATAAAAAATAATGGTAGTTATTAAGATTGATATGGTTTGGAATTGGTAAAATGTGCTTGGAAAAAAATCACAATAAAACAATGATTTAATGTTTAAGTTTGGAATATTAACTGACATGAATGAATGAATGAATGAATGAATGAATATATAAATATTGTTCATGTTAACATAATGTTTATAAATGAAATCTTATTGTAAAGTGTTACTAAATATATATATATATATATATATATATATATATATATATATATATATATTGTTCTGTGAATGTGATTTTAAAGTCTAGATGATTCAGATTAACCCTTTAACCGCCATATCCTTTAAAACCTCACTGCCAGAGGGATATTGTGAATGCATGTGCCCGCTGGACACAGTTTACCTGATGCCACCGGGGTGGTGATGGCATTGGTGGCTTGAGCCCGCCATCGCTGCTTGCAGCTATATTTATTATTATTTTTCTTCAAGGTTTCGGGGGCTTTTGGGGCCCTTAACATGCTTAAAAAGTCTTGAAAATTGGCACACACATTGGAACCTGCGGCCATTAGGGCCGGGCAGAGACTGATACATGGGCGTGGAACAGGGGCTCTACAGCGCCCCCTGGAATACTGAGGGCCATATATCATACATACTTGCACGTAGACGCACGAAACTCGGTACACATGTAGATCTCATCAAACCAAACAACTTTCGTACTGCATGTCATAGGCTCCGCCCAACAGGAAGTTGGATATTTAGGGTTTAGTATTCATATTTTTCGTCAAAGTTGTGGGGGCTTTTGGGGTCCTTAACATACTCAAAAACTCTTGAAAATTTGCGCACACTTTGGAATCTGTGGCCTTTAGGAGCCTGCAGAGGCTGGGACCCGGGCGTGGCACAGGGGCTCTATGGCGCCCCCTGGATCACAGTCAGAAATGTTGATGCATAGCTAACACATACTTGCACATATTAATATCAAACTCAGTACACATATAGATCTCATCGTGCTGAACAACTTTCGTATTGCATGTCATAGGCTCCGCCCAACAGGAAGTCAGCTATTTAGAGTTATGTAAAAAGCGCATGCTCTGGAATTTGAAATACTTGTCATAGGGTTTTTTGCCGATTGACACCAAACTCGGTCAACATGATCTCAAGACATTGGGGATGAAAAATTGCCAGGGGATTTTTGATATCTCGAACGGTTTGCTCGTAGCGAGGCGTTGAATTTATGGCGAGAATTGAGAAACAGGAAGTGTCTAATACCATCCACATACATTTCCTAATTGTAATCAAACTTCATCAGATTATTCATTGTATGATGTCGATCGCATATATGTGACTATTAGGAGTCAAAGTTATAGCGCCACCAACTGGCAGCAGGAAGTGTGTCATTTTCAAAATGCTTTGAATTCAGCATCTTATTTTTACTCGATTTGCTTCAAACTTCATCAGAATAATGTTAAAACACAGTCGATATAAATCTGCTGGGGGGATATTGATATCTAAAAATATTGTTGCCGTGGCAACATGTCAAACTGGAATACTTCTCAGGTGATTTTGAGGCATATAACATGCTTAGAATTTCATCAAACTGAGAACACATATCAGTATTAGTGACCGCTAGACACTGGCAAAAGTTCATAAGAGGGCGTGGAAGAGGCACTCTATAGCGCCACCTTTTGTCAAAAGTGGGGGGGTTAGTTTTAGCTACAGACACCAAACTCAGTACAAAAATTGTTCTTATCAAGACGGACAACTTTCTAATTCACAGTCATTAGCTACGACCAACAGGAAGTCGGCTATTTTGATTTGAATGTGGATTGTTTTTTACATTTAGCTGTGAATTAATGCATACTGCTCAGAGGAGAGTAACACTATAAACACCAAACTTTGTCTACATGTTGAAAAAACATTGAGGAACTTAAATTGTGAATGGGTTTTGGATAGCTTGGATGGTTTTGTCGTGGTGATTTTTTTAAATGACAGTAAAAATGGAATTATTAATTTGCCTGCATTTTTAAATTCCAAACACTTCAAAACCTTTTTTCATACAGAAAAAAAAAGTTATTCTGAGTAAATATGCATAGTTTCATGACTTTACAACACTGTATGGATAACAGAAAATTAAAAAACTGTCAGACATCTCATCTCACTCTGTCCCTCTGTTTGAGTGTGTGTGCTTAGACTTCCATTGTCTGAGAGAAATAGCGCCCCTACAGGTACATATCCTGAACTAAAAAAGGGAGGAGACTCTCTTTTGGTTTCACTTTTAAATCGGTTAAAATACAAAATAATACTTGGATTTAATTCACACTGACAAGCTAAACCAACATATATGATTATTACCAGGTCAGGGCTCATTAATAATGGATGTGTGGTCAGTGATACGTGAGAAACACGAGAGATGAATCACCGATCTAAACAAGAGCGTGTGGAATGATGAGCTCAGAAAAAAACGAGTTTATTCTTGTTTTATAGCTATTAAAAATAAAGTATTGCAGCGATATCACACAATTCACCAATTAGAACACACCAAGAGCTAAATTAAGATGTTTTTGAACTGTTTGTGTGAAAATGAAATATTTGCGGCTGCCTATCTGAAATCACTGCCTCCGATCAGCGCGTACAGTGTCACAAGTTCAAAACAAACGAATTTATTCTTGTTTAAGAGCTTTTTAAAATAAATTATTGCCATAAATGCACACAATACACCCATTATAACACAACACGAGCTAAATACAGGTGTTTGTGACCCGTTTATGTGTGCAAGACTATTTGAAAGCGCGACTGGCAGAATAACATATCTGGAGCTGCAGGATTCTGCCTTTCGTCGTAAGAACGAACACATCACGGACAAGATTATTTCAAAATACACAATAGCTTGGCTAATATAAACGAAAACAGCCACGTGAACATAAACTGTTGAGAAATAAATCTGAAGTGGATCTACTGGATTTTAATATTAAGTGACCGCATATACCAGCTGCTTCTGTCTTCAATTTTAATCTATATAAAAAATTAAACTCATTAATCTTGGCTGCTTTTTTAATGTGTGTAGGTATTTATTTATTATTTTGCTCTAACAAGACTTAATCTATATTTAATTAAATCAATTACATTTTATTTTACATTTGATTTGTCCATTTCTGCATCTAAACGCCTAAAAACCTAAAACATGCTCTATTATACTATTGTTAGCAATTTCTTTATCGTCCAATTTATCTGGTGAACACACTTTTATTTTCATAATAAACTTGTTTGTTAGATTATACACAGTTACAGTGGTCTATAATAAATATTAACAGGTTTTATTCAAGCTGTTTAGAATGATTGCCGTAGGCTAATTTTTTAAATGTAAATCCATACAGCTATAAATAGCTTGTTCTTGGTTTATAAGCACATTTATTAAAAAGGAGAGTAAAGGGTCAGTTATCTTCCTATGAAAAATACAAAAATAAAAATAAACAAACAACAACACAGATCGATACAGAACTCAGAAATGTTATTGTGGATTTATGATAAACTCAGCCTGTAAATGAATTCATACTCCTCCAAGAAGACACAAGTAGTTCACACCTGTTTTACTGTTTTAACATGAAGCCATATACTGAAGATGTTCAATTTCGAATGGGTTTAGGATACCTTAAATGGTGTGGCCATAGCGATTTATTAAAGTAACATAAAAAAATACAATAGTTATTTTACTATATCTTTAAAATTTTTAATTCCAACTCTTCATAATTTTTTATATACGTAGAAGTCATCATTTGAAGGAAGCACAGTAAGTTTCATAGCTTTATCATTTTCAAGAGCCAGCATAAATTTAAAACTATCATAACATATAAATCAAGCTTGCAATTCTTAGCACCAATAATGGCCACCAGATGGAGCTATAGGATTACTTTTAAATAATTATTGTAGAAACTAGTATGATTTAAATCATTTATAGAAATCTTTCAAAGAAAAATAATATGTATTTTATGTATTTTACTGATAAAATGACCCTCACTTAATTAGAATAACAAGCTGAAGTATTGTGAACTGTATATTAAGAATAATTCTTTACAGGCTTTATGGACAGATACGTTTTGAGTGACTCTTGAAGGTTCAGCACCACATCCTCTTTTACCACTGTTTAAAGAATTTATCTTACAGAACAGGTGCGGATGAATTTTGAATAGCTTGAATGGTTTTGTCGTGGTGATTTTTTGAAATAACAGTAAAAAAGAAACCAGTAAATGTCTTTTATTTTTTTAAGTGCAGCTTCTAAACACTTCAAAAAAATGTACACATAGAAGACAAGTCATTCTGAGGAAATATGCATAGTTTCATGACTATACAACACTATATGGATGATAGAAAATTAAAAAACTATCATGCATCTGATGTCACTCTGTCCCTCTGCCACTGCGGGTAATGTGTGTGTGTGTGTGTGTGTGTGTGTTAAGTGAATTAGGTGTGAAACTATCAGGGAGCATTTAGTCTCCAGTGCCAACATTTTACAGAACTGCCACTTTCCTGGAGTCTCAGAATTACAATGTGTCAGGTTCTGAGAGATCTAAGATTCCAAAAAATTATTTGATTAGAATACCATGAAGTATTGTGAAATACTATATATTAAGACTTTATATATAGGCTTTATGAACAGATTAGAGTGACTTGTGAAGGACCAGCACCACCTCCTCTGGTCCGATGGTTTGAGGAATATATCTTCCTGAATCCGGGATTAAGATTTAGGTGCTCATTTTTATTCCACCTCCTTTCCTGAAAGTCTGTCTTGCAGAATTGACTAAAAATTAATCTTCACATTAATTCCTAATTATTTTGCAATTATTTTTGTCAGTTCTTCTTGACCTGTTTTTTTTCTTCTTCTTTTCTGACCTCATGACCCAGTCAGCATTTTTGTACAATGGTCAAGTCTTAACTTATCCATTTCTGTATTGCATTTGTGTTTGATATTTCTCATGGGTATTTCATAATTTTCGACTTTGAGTTAAAACAGTTTGAGTTAAAACTCTTTTTTAGCGCATTTCATCTGTAAAAGAAAACATGCCTAATAATTCTGCACACATGAATATAAGGAGTTTTTCTCTTCCAGCTTTCCTGGACTATTGTATAGCACTCATAAATTATTAAATAAAAAATAATGGTAGTTATTAAAGGTGCTGTAGGGAACTTTTGTAAAAAAAAATATTTTTTTACATATTTATTAAACCTGTCATTATGTCCTGACAGTAGAATATGAGACATATAATCTGTGAAAAAAATCAAGCTCCTCTGGCTCCTCCCAGTGGTCCTATTGCCATTTGCAGAAAGTCATGCGCTCCCGGTAAAAAACAACCAATCAGAGCTGCGGTCCGTAACTTTGTTTGTGTTCAAAATGTAGAAAAATGAACATAATAAGCGAGTACACCATGAATCCATTTTCCAAACCGTGTTTTTAGCTTGTCCTGAATCACTAGGGTACACCTATAATAAGTGTTTATATTCAGACTATTTTAGATTGCTTCGGGGGTACCGCGGCGGAGTAACCCAGTACCTTTGTGATTCTTCATAGACATAAACAGAGAGAAGTATCTCCAGCTACAATGTTCTTCCGCAAGACGCGAGCAGTTCTGTTTATTAACCGCTAGAGCGTCAAAAGTTCCCTACTGCAGCTTTAAGATTGATATGGTTTGGAATTGGTACAATGTGCTTGACAATGTTTTAATGTTTAAGTTTGGAATATTAACTGACATGAATGAATGCTATATAAATATTGTTCATGTTAACATAATGTTTATAAATGAAATCTTATTGTAAAGTGTTACTAAATATATATATATATATATATATATATATATATATATATATATATATATATATATATATATATATATATATATTGTTCTGTGAATGTGATTTTAAAGTCTAGATCAGTGGTTTTCAACCTGTGGTCTGTGGTATTGCAGGTGGGCCGCCAATTATTTTCTGTTCATTTCCAGTCCATTCTAGGGCTGTGCGATTAAAAGAAAACGTCCTAAAATCACGATTTGAGCGTGCGCGATTTCTAAATCGCTTTATACCACAATTTTCCACGGCCCTGACCTCCCATATCCGATCCCATCAGAATGCATTGCGCCTAGTGCGAGAACAGAGACTGGGCATATGCCTAACTCCAGGTTCACACACTGTCTGTGATGCGCCTTTTTTCTGAGCCAATGTTGACGGATCAGAGCGTTCTCACTGCGGTAAAAGGCTAGAAATAAAAACGTGCGAAAATAATTAATGTCTAACACATGAGCATAGAGTGAATTTGTTAGTGAACAGGATGCAGTTTTAGTGAGAGGAGACACGTTTTAAGTGTGCACACTCTCTCCTCGCAAAGCAGTGTGTATCTGAGCAAGCACGACTGGTTTTGTGACAGAGCAAAGGAAATCTGCTGCGAACAGATAGATTCGCACTCGTGCATTATTTGAATGTGCTTTCGCGTTATATTTATGCGCTCTCACTGCTGACCGCATACACTGCAAACACCTGAGGCACCGCTACAATTAATGAGCTCTATGAACAATGCATGGCAAAAAAGAAAAAAAAGTCCCTGTATACAGGATTTTTTTTTTTTTTTTTGCCACAAGTCTATACATTTTTTTACATCTTCACTATAGTGATAATTTTGACTTATGTCTGTTCTAGAGATGACTTTTTGATAAAGCTCTGATTGGTTTTCTTTTGGAAATATGTTTCAAATTAATCCTGAATGCATTTATGACTGTAAAAGCATATCGATGTGTGTCACAATTGCAAAATTGATAAAAAAAATCGCGATAGTTTTTTTTTTTTTTTGTCCATATCGCACAGCCCTAGTTTATTCAATAAATACAGTTTAAAATCTAGCTTCGGAGTACTAAGTTATTAACCCAACAATAGCCGGGTCAGTTAATTTTTTTGAAGTGGGCCGCGCAAACATATGTGTTTGGTTGTGTGGGCCGCGAGTTGAAAAAGGTTGGGAACCACTGGTCTAGATGATTCGGATTAACCCTTTAAATGCCATATCCTTTAAAACCTCACTGCCAGAGGGATATTGTGAATGCATGTGCCCGCTGGGCACAGTTTACCTGATGCCACCGGGGTGGCGATGGCATTGGTGGCTTGAGCCCGCCATCGCTGCTTGCAGCTATATTTATTATTATTATTATTATGCCTAAAAACATGCCTAATAATTCTGCACACATGAATATAAGGAGTTTTTCTCTTCCAGCTTTCCTGGACTATTGTATAGCACTCATAAATTATTAAATAAAAAATAATGGTAGTTATTAAAGGTGCTGTAGGGAACTTTTGTAAAAAAAAATATTTTTTTACATATTTATTAAACCTGTCATTATGTCCTGACAGTAGAATATGAGACATATAATCTGTGAAAAAAATCAAGCTCCTCTGGCTCCTCCCAGTGGTCCTATTGCCATTTGCAGAAAGTCATGCGCTCCCGGTAAAAAACAACCAATCAGAGCTGCGGTCCGTAACTTTGTTTGTGTTCAAAATGTAGAAAAATGAACATAATAAGCGAGTACACCATGAATCCATTTTCCAAACCGTGTTTTTAGCTTGTCCTGAATCACTAGGGTACACCTATAATAAGTGTTTATATTCAGACTATTTTAGATTGCTTCGGGGGTACCGCGGCGGAGTAACCCAGTACCTTTGTGATTCTTCATAGACATAAACAGAGAGAAGTATCTCCAGCTACAATGTTCTTCCGCAAGACGCGAGCAGTTCTGTTTATTAACCGCTAGAGCGTCAAAAGTTCCCTACTGCAGCTTTAAGATTGATATGGTTTGGAATTGGTACAATGTGCTTGACAATGTTTTAATGTTTAAGTTTGGAATATTAACTGACATGAATGAATGCTATATAAATATTGTTCATGTTAACATAATGTTTATAAATGAAATCTTATTGTAAAGTGTTACTAAATATATATATATATATATATATATATATATATATATATATATATATTGTTCTGTGAATGTGATTTTAAAGTCTAGATCAGTGGTTTTCAACCTGTGGTCTGTGGTATTGCAGGTGGGCCGCCAATTATTTTCTGTTCATTTCCAGTCCATTCTAGGGCTGTGCGATTAAAAGAAAACGTCCTAAAATCACGATTTGAGCGTGCGCGATTTCTAAATCGCTTTATACCACAATTTTCCACGGCCCTGACCTCCCATATCCGATCCCATCAGAATGCATTGCGCCTAGTGCGAGAACAGAGACTGGGCATATGCCTAACTCCAGGTTCACACACTGTCTGTGATGCGCCTTTTTTCTGAGCCAATGTTGACGGATCAGAGCGTTCTCACTGCGGTAAAAGGCTAGAAATAAAAACGTGCGAAAATAATTAATGTCTAACACATGAGCATAGAGTGAATTTGTTAGTGAACAGGATGCAGTTTTAGTGAGAGGAGACACGTTTTAAGTGTGCACACTCTCTGCTCGCAAAGCAGTGTGTATCTGAGCAAGCACGACTGGTTTTGTGACAGAGCAAAGGAAATCTGCTGCGAACAGATAGATTCGCACTCGTGCATTATTTGAATGTGCTTTCGCGTTATATTTATGCGCTCTCACTGCTGACCGCATACACTGCAAACACCTGAGGCACCGCTACAATTAATGAGCTCTATGAACAATGCATGGCAAAAAAGAAAAAAAAGTCCCTGTATACAGGATTTTTTTTTTTTTTTTTGCCACAAGTCTATACATTTTTTTACATCTTCACTATAGTGATAATTTTGACTTATGTCTGTTCTAGAGATGACTTTTTGATAAAGCTCTGATTGGTTTTCTTTTGGAAATATGTTTCAAATTAATCCTGAATGCATTTATGACTGTAAAAGCATATCGATGTGTGTCACAATTGCAAAATTGATAAAAAAAATCGCGATAGTTTTTTTTTTTTTTTGTCCATATCGCACAGCCCTAGTTTATTCAATAAATACAGTTTAAAATCTAGCTTCGGAGTACTAAGTTATTAACCCAACAATAGCCGGGTCAGTTAATTTTTTTGAAGTGGGCCGCGCAAACATATGTGTTTGGTTGTGTGGGCCGCGAGTTGAAAAAGGTTGGGAACCACTGGTCTAGATGATTCGGATTAACCCTTTAAATGCCATATCCTTTAAAACCTCACTGCCAGAGGGATATTGTGAATGCATGTGCCCGCTGGGCACAGTTTACCTGATGCCACCGGGGTGGCGATGGCATTGGTGGCTTGAGCCCGCCATCGCTGCTTGCAGCTATATTTATTATTAGGGCTCAAGCCTGTAGGGCGAGAGCCCTATTGTTTTCCTTAGGATTATTTGTTATTATTATTATTATTTATTCTTCTAATTTTTTTCCAAGGTTTCGGGGGCTTTTGGGGTCCTTAACATGCTTAAAAAGTCTTGAAAATTGGCACACACATTGGAACCTGCGGCCATTAGGGCCGGGCAGAGACTGATACACGGGCGTGGCACAGGGGCTCTACAGCGCCCCCTGGAATACTGAGGGCCATATATCATACATACTTGCACGTAGACACACGAAACTCGGTACACATGTAGATCTCATCAAACCAAACAACTTTCGTACTGCATGTCATAGGCTCCGCCCAACAGGAAGTTGGCTATTTACAGTTTAGTATTCATATTTTTCGTCAAAGTTGTGGGGGCTTTTGGGGTCCTTAATATACTCAAAAACTCTTGAAAATTTGCGCACACTTTGGAATCTGTGGCCTTTAGGAGCCTGCAAAAGCTGGGACCCGGGCGCGGCACAGGGGCTCTACAGCGCCCCCTGGATCACAGTCAGAAATGTTGATGTATACCTCACACATACTTGCCAATATTCATATGAAACTCAGTACACATATAGATCTCATCGTGCCGAACAACTTTCGTATTGAATATCATAGGCTCCGCCCAACAGGAAGTCAGCTATTTAGAGTTATGTAAAAAGCGCATGCTCTGGAATTTGAAATACTTGTCATAGGTTTTTTACTCGATTGCCGCCAAACTCGGACAACATGATCTCAAGACATTGGGGATGAAAAATTGCCAGGGGATTTTTGATATCTCGAACGGTTTGCTCGTGGCGAGGCTTTGAAATTATGGCGAGAAATGAGAAACAGGAAGTGTCTAATACTATCCACATACATTTCCTAATTTTAATCAAACTTCATCAGATTATTCATTGTATGATGTCGATCGCATATATGTGACTATTAGGAGTCAAAGTTATAGCGCCACCAACTGGCAGCAGGAAGTGTGTCATTTTCAAAATGCTTTGAATTCAGCATCTTATTTTTACTCGATTTGCTTCAAACTTCATCAGAATAATGTTAAAACACAGCCAATATAAATCTGCAAGGGGGATATTGATATCTAAAAATATTGTTGCCGTGGCAACATGTCAAACTGGAATACTTCTCAGGTGATTTTGAGGCATATAACATGCTTAGAATTTCATCAAACTCAGAACACATATCAGTATTAGTGACAGCTAGACACTGGCACAATTTCATAAGAGGGCGTGGAAGAGGCACTCTATAGCGCCACCTTTTGTCAAAAGTGGGGGGGTTAGTTTTAGCTACAGACACCAAACTCAGTACAAAAATTGTTCTTATCAAGATGGACAACTTTCTAATTCACAGTCATCAGCTACGACCAACAGGAAGTTGGCTATTTTGATTTGAATGTGGATTGTTTTTTACATTTAGCTGTGAATTAATGCATACTGCTCAGAGGAGAGTAACACTATACACACCAAACTTTGTCTACATGTTGAAAAAACATTGAGGAACTTAAATTGTGAATGGGTTTTGGATAGCTTGGATGGTTTTGTCGTGGTGATTTTTTTAAATGACAGTAAAGATGGAATTATTAATTTTCCTGCATTTTTATAATTCCAAACACTTCAAAACCTTTTTTCATACAGAAAAAAAGTTATTCTGAGTAAATATGCATAGTTTCATGACTTTACAACACTGTATGGATAACAGAAAATTAAAAAACTGTCAGACATCTCATATCACTCTGTCCCTCTGTTTGAGTGTGTGTGCTTAGACTTCCATTGTCTGAGAGAAATAGCGCCCCTACAGGTGCAGCTAAAAAAGGGAGGAGACTGTCTTTTGGTTTCACTTTTAAATCGGTTAAAATACAAATAAATACTTGGATTTAATTCACACTGACAAGCTAAACCAACATATATGATTATTATCAGGTCAGGGCTCATTAATAATTGATGTGTGGTCAGTGATATGTGAGAAACACGAGAGATGAATCACCGCTCTGAGCACCAGCGTGTGGAATGGCGAGCTCAGAAAAATCGAGTTTATTCTTGTTTTATAGCTATTAAAAATAAAGTATTGCAGCGATATCACACAATTCACCAATTAGAGCACACCAAGAGCTAAATTAAGATGTTTTTGAACTGTTTGTGTGAAAATGAAATATTTGCGGCTGCCTATATGAAATCACTGCCTCCGATCAGCGCGCACAGTGTCACAAGTTCAAAACTAACGAATTTATTCTTGTTTAAGAGCTTTTTAAAATAAATGATTGCCATAAATGCACACAATACATCCATTATAACACAACACGAGCTAAATGCAGGTGGTTGTGACCCGTTTATGTGCGCAAGACTGTTTGAAAGCGCGACTGGCAGAATAACATATATCTCTCGAGCTGCAGGATTCTGCCTTTCGTCGTAAGAACGAACACATCACGGACAAGATTATTTCAAAATACATAATAGCTTGGCTAATATAAACGAAAACAGCCACGTGAACATAAACTGTTGAGAAATAAATCTGAAGTGGATCTACTGGATTTTAATATTAAGTGACCGCATATACCAGCTGCTTCTGTCTTCAATTTTAATCTATATAAAAAATTAAACTCATTCATCTTGGCTGCTTTTTTAATGTGTGTACGTATTTATTTATTATTTTGCTCTAACAAGACTTAATCTATATTTAATTAAATCAATTACATTTCATTTTACATTTGATTTTTCCGTTTCTGCATCTAAACGCCTAAAAAACCTTATTTGTGCTGCAAATAATAATTTCAAACTAATTTGATACTGACATCCTGTGACATGATATTTATTTGAATTTACATAATCTCATGGATGTAACAGTAAATCTGTTCAGCTCACAGATCAAGACTAAGCTGTAATGCAAGCAGAACTTTCACAAATGCTTGTAGGCCAATAAAATCATTACAAAACACTTACAAATCATTTAAGGGATTTGATAACACTGTAAAATAATATTTAATTTGTTAACATTAGCAAATGCATTGATAACACTTTATAATAACTTCACTCATTTGTAAATAGTCAGTTCATGCTTCATAAAGCCTTGTCCCAATATTAATAGTCAGTAGTAAGCAGTTTATAAATACAGCTATAAATAGCTTGTTCTTGGTTTATAAGCACATTTATTAAAAAGGAGAGTAAAGGGTCAGTTATCTTCCTATGAAAAAAAAAAAAATGAAAATAAACAAACAACAACACAGATTGATACAGAACTCAGAAATGTTATTGTGGATTTATGATAAACTCAGCCTGTAAATGAATTCATTCTCCTCCAAGAAGACACAAGTAGTTCACACCAAACTTTTTTAACATGAAGCCAATATACTGAAGATGTTAAATTACGAATGGGTTTAATTGGGTTTAATTTTTTATATACGTAGAAGTCATCATTTGAAGGAAGCACAGTAAGTTTCATAGCTTTATCATTTTCAAGAGCCAGCATAAAATTAAAACTATCATAACATATAAATCAAGCTTGCAATTCTTAGTACCAATAATGGCCACCAGATGGAGCTATAGGATTACTTTTAAATAATTATTGTAGAAACAAGTATGATTTAAATCATTTATAGAAATCTTTCAAAGAAAAATAATATGAATTTTATGTATTTTACTGATAAAATGACCCTCACTTAATTAGAATAACAAGCTGAAGTTTTGTGAACTGTATATTAAGAATAATTCTTTATAGGCTTTATGGACAGATAAGTTTGGAGTGACTCTTGAAGGATCAGCACCACATCCTCTTTTACCACTGTTTAAAGAATTAATCTTACAGAACAGGTGCGGATGAATTTTGAATAGCTTGAATGGTTTTGTCGTGGTGATTTTTTGAAATAACAGTAAAAAAGTAACCAGTAAATGTCTTTTATTTTTTTAAGTGCAGCTTCTAAACGCTTAAAAAAAATGTACACATAGAAGACAAGTCATTCTGAGGAAATATGCATGGTTTCATGACTATACAACACTATATGGATGATAGAAAATTAAAAAACTATAATACATCTGATGTCACTCTGTCCCTCTGTCACTGTGGGTAATGTGTGTTTGTGTGTGTGTTAAGTTAATTAGGTGTGAAACTATCAGGGAGCATTTAGTCTCCAGTGCCAACATTTTACAGAACTGCCACTTTCCTGGAGTCTCAGAATTACAATGTGTCAGGTTCTGAAAAATCAAAGATTCCAAAAAATTATTTAATTAGAATACCATGAAGTATTGTGAAATACTATATATTAAGACTTTATATATAGGCTTTATGAACAGATTAGAGTGACTTGTTAAGGACCAGCACCACCTCCTCTTGTCCGATGGTATGAGGAATATATCTTCCAGAATCCGGGATTAAGATTTAGGAGCTCATTTTTATTCCACCTCCTTTCCTGAAAGTCTGTCTTGCAGAATTGACTAAAAATTAATCTTCACATTAATTCCTAATTATTTTGCAATTATTTCGGTCAGTTCTTCTTGACCTGTTTTTTTTTTCTTCTTCTTTTCTGACCTCATGACCCAGTGAGCATTTTTGTACAATGGTCACGTCTTAACTTATCTATTTCTGTATTGCATTTGTGTTTGATACTTCTCATGGGTATTTCATAATTTTCGACTTTGAGTTAAAACAGTTTGAGTTAAAACTCTTTTTTAGCGCATTTCATCTGTAAAAGAAAACATGCCTAATAATTCTGCACATGAATATAAGGAGTTTTTCTCTTCCAGCTTTCCTGGAATATTGTATAGCACTCATAAATGATTAAATAAAAAATAATGGTAGTTATTAAGATTGATATGGTTTGGAATTGGTAAAATGTGCTTGGAAAAAAAATCACAATAAAACAATGTTTTAATGTTTAAGTTTGGAATATTAACTGACATGAATGAATGCTATATAAATATTGTTCTTGTTAACATAATGTTTATAAATGAAATCTTATTGTAAAGTGTTACTATATATATATATATATATATATATATATATATATATATATATATATATATATATATATATATATATATATATATATATATATATATAAATATATTGTTCTGTGAATGTGATTTTAAAGTCTAGATGATTTGGATTAACCCTTTAACCGCCATATCCTTTAAAACCTCACTGCCAGAGGGATATTGTGAATGCATGTGCCCGCTGGACACAGTTTACCTGATGCCACCGGGGTGGCGATGGCATTGGTGGCTTGAGCCCGCCATCGCTGCTTGCAGCTATATTTATTATTATTATTTATTTTTTTTATTTTTTTTTTCTAACGTTACGGGGGCTTTTGGGGCCCTTAACATGCTTAAAAAGTCTTGAAAATTGGCACACACATTGGAACCTGCGGCCATTAGGGCCGGGCAGAGACTGATACACGGGCGTGGCACAGGGGCTCTACAGCGCCCCCTGGAATATGGAGGGCCATATATCATACATACTTGTACGTAGACGTACGAAACTCGGTACACATATAGAACTCATCAATACAAACAACTTTCGTATTGCATATCATAGGCTCCGCCCAACAGGAAGTTGGCTATTTAGGGTTTATTATTCATATTTGTCGTCAAAGTTGTGGGGGCTTTTGGAGTCCTTAACATACTCAAAAACTCTTGAAAATTTGCACACACCTTTGGATCTGTGGCCTTTAGGAGCCTGCAGAGGTTGGGACCCGGGCGTGGCACAGGGGCTCTACGGCGCCCCCTGGAACACAGTCATAAATATTGATGTATAGCTCACACATACTTGCACGTATTAATATGAAACTCAGTACACATATAGATCTCATCGTGCCGAACAACTTGCGTATTGCATGTCATAGGCTCCGCCCAACAGGAAGTCAGCTATTTAGAGTTATGTAAAAAGCGCATGCTCTGGAATTTGATATACTTGTCATAGGTTTTTTACTCGATTGCCACCAAACTCGGTCAACATGATCTCAAGACATTGGGGATGAAAAATTGCCAGGGGATTTTTGATATCTCGAACGGTTTGCTCGTAGCGAGGCGTTGAATTTATGGCGAGAATTGAGAAACAGGAAGTGTCTAATACCATCCACATACATTTCCTAATTTTAATCAAACTTCATCAGATTATTCATTGTATGATGTCGATCGCATATATGTGACTATTAGGAGTCAAAGTTATATCGCCACCAACTGGCAGCAGGAAGTGTGTCATTTTCAAAATGCTTTGAATTCAGCATCTTATTTTTACTCGATTTGCTTCAAACTTCATCAGAATAATGTTAAAACACAGCCGATATAAATCTGCTGGGGGGATATTGATATCTAAAAATATTGTTGCCGTGGCAACATGTCAAACTGGAATACTTCTCAGGTGATTTTGAGGCATATAACATGCTTAGAATTTCATCAAACTCAGAACACATATCAGTATTAGTGACAGCTAGACACTGGCAAAAGTTCATAAGAGGGCGTGGAAGAGGCACTCTATAGCGCCACCTTTTGTCAAAAGTGAGGGGGTTAGTTTTAGCTACAGACACCAAACTCAGTACAAAAATTGTTCTTATCAAGACGGACAACTTTCTAATTCACAGTCATCAGCTACGACCAACAGGAAGTCGGCTATTTTGATTTGAATGTGGATTGTTTTTTGCATTTAGCTGTGAATTAATGCATACTGCTCAGAGGAGAGTAACACTATACACACCAAACTTGGTGTACATGTTGAAAAAACATTGAGGAACTTAAATTGTGAATGGGTTTTGGATATCTTGGATGGTTTTGTCGTGGTGATTTTTTTAAATGACAATAAAGATGGAATTATTAATTTTCCTGCATTTTTAAATTCCAAACACTTCAAAACCTTTTTTGATACAGAAAAAAAGTTATTCTGAGTAAATATGCATAGTTTCATGACTTTACAACACTGTATGGATAACAGAAAATTAAAAAACTGTCAGACATCTCATATCACTCTGTCCCTCTGTTTGAGTGTGTGTGCTTGGACTTCCATTGTCTGAGAGAAATAGCGCCCCTACAGGTGCAGTTACCAGACTAAAAAAGGGAGGAGACTGTCTTTTGGTTTCACTTTTAAATCGGTTAAAATACAAATAAATACTTGGATTTAATTCACACTGACAAGCTAAACCAACATATATGATTATTATCAGGTCAGGGCTCATTAATAATTGATGTGTGGTCAGTGATACGTGAGAAACACGAGAGATGAATCACCGCTCTGAGCAAGAGTGTGTGGAATGATGAGCTCTGAAAAAAACAAGTTTATTCTTGTTTTATAGCTATTTAAAATAAAGTATTGCAGCGATATCACACAATTCACCAATTAGAGCACACCAAGAGCTAAATTAAGATGTTTTTGAACTGTTTGTGTGAAAATGAAATATTCGCGGCTGCCTATCTGAAATCACTGCCTCCGATCAGCGCGCACAGTGTCACAAGTTCAAAACTAACGAATTTATTCTTGTTTAAGATCTTTTTAAAATAAATTATTGCCATAAATGCACACAATACATCCATTATAACACAACACGAGCTAAATGCAGGTGTTTGTGACCCGTTTAAGTGTGCAAGACTGTTTGAAAGCGCGACTGGCAGAATAACATATATCTCTCGAGATGCAGGATTCTGCCTTTCGTTGTAAGAACGAACACATCATGGACAAGATTATTTCAAAATACATAATAGCTTGGCGAATATAAACGAAAACAGCCACGTGAACATAAACTGTTGAGAAATAAATCTGAAGTGGATCTACTGGATTTTAATATTAAGTGACCGCATATACCAGCTGCTTCTGTCTTCAATTTTAATCTATATAAAAAATTAAACTCATTCATCTTGGCTGCTTTTTTAATGTGTGTACGTATTTATTTATTATTTTGCTCTAACAAGACTTAATCTATATTTAATTAAATCAATTACATTTTATTTTACATTTGATTTGTCCATTTCTGCATCTAAACGCCTAAAAACCTAAAACATGCTCTATTATACTATTGTTAGCAATTTCTTTATCGTCCAATTTATCTGGTGTACACGCTTTTATTTTCATAATAAACTCGTTTGTTAGATTATACACAGTTATAGTGGTCTATAATAAATATTGACAGGTTTTATTCAAGCTGTTTAGAATGATTGCCGTAGGCAAATTTTTAAAAATGTAAATCCAAAAAAAAAAAAAAAAAAAATTGTAAATAAATAAAAAACATTGGAAAAGAATAACTTGTACTTTTTTATACATTTTGTATAGTTTCATAGTTTATGCATTATAGTTATAAAAACAAACAAATTTAGCCACTCACATAGAAATCTTAGGCCTTATCCTTTTCTGACAGTTTTAGGGATTTTTTTTAATCCTAAAAAACCTTATTTGTGCTGCAAATAATAATTTCAAACTAATTTGATACTGACCTCTGACATCCTGTGACATGATATTTATTTGAATTTACATAATCTCATGGATGTAACAGTAAATCTGTTCAGCTCACAGATCAAGACTAAGCTGTAATCAATCAATCAATCAATCACCTTTATTTATATAGTGCTTTAAACAAAATACATTGCGCCAAAGCACTGAACAACATTCATTTGGAAAACAGTGTCTCAATAATGCAAAATGATAGTTAACTGAATTCAATGATGAACTGCCTTTATGTCATCTCTGTTTCAGTCTGTTTTTATTTGCAATCAAGTCAATGATATCGCTGTAGATGAAGTGACCCCAACTAAGCAAGCCAGAGGCGACAGCGGCAAGGAACCGAAACTCCATCGGTGACAGAATGGAGAAAAAAACCTTGGGAGAAACCAGGCTCAGTTGGGGGTCAGTTCTCCTCTGACCAGACGAAACCAGTAGTTCAATTCCAGGCTGCAGCAAAGTCAGATTGTGCAGAAGAAATGAAATTTGTAATGCAAGCAGAACTTTCACAAATGCTTGTAGGTCAATAAAATCATTACAAAACACTTACAAATCATTTAAGGGATTTGATAACACTGTAAAATAATGTCTAATTTGTTAACATTAGCAAATGCATTGATAACACTTTATAATAACTGCATTCATTAGTAAATAGTCAGTTCATGCTTCATAAAGCCTTGTCCCAATATTAATAGTCAGTAGTAAGCAGTTTATAAATACAGCTATAAATAGCTCATTTATTAAAAAGGAGAGTAAAGGGTCAGTTATCTTCCTATGAAAAAAAAATAAATAAATAAATAAACAAACAACAACACTGATTGATACAGAACTCAGAAATGTTATTGTGGATTTATGATAAACTCAGCCTGTAAATGAATTAATTCTCCTCCAAGAAGACACAAGTAGTTCACACCAAACTTTTTTAACATGAAGCCATATACTGAAGATGTTAAATTGCGAATGGGTTTAGGATATCTTAAATGGTGTGGCCATAGAGATTTATTAAAGTAACATAAAAAAATACAATAGTTATTTTACTATATCTTTAAAATTTTTAATTCCAACTCTTCATAATTTTTTATATACCTAGAAGTCATCATTTGAAGGAAGCACAGTAAGTTTCATAGCTTTATCATTTTCAAGAGCCAGCATAAAATTAAAACTATCATAACATATAAATCAAGCTTGCAATTCTTAGTACCAATAATGGCCACCAGATGGAGCTATAGGATTACTTTTAAATAATTATTGTAGAAACAAGTATGATTTAAATCATTTATAGAAATCTTTCAAAGAAAAATAATATGAATTTTATGTATTTTACTGATAAAATGACCCTCACTTTATTAGAATAACAAGCTGAAGTATTGTGAACTGTATATTAAGAATAATTCTTTATAGGCTTTATGGACAGATAAGTTTTGAGAGACTCTTGAAGGATCAGCACCACATCCTCTTTTACCAGTTTAAAGAATGTATCTTACAGTACAGGTGCGAATTAATTTTGAATAGCTTGAATGGTTTTGTCGTGGTGATTTTTTGAAATAACAGTAAAAAAGTAACCAGTAAATGTCTTTTATTTTTTTAAGTGCAGCTTCTAAACACTTCAAAAAAATGTACACATAGAAGACAAGTCATTCTGAGGAAATATGCATAGTTTCATGACTATACAACACTATATGGATGATAGAAAATTAAAAAACTATCATACATCTGATGTCACTCTGTCCCTCTGTCACTGTGGGTAATGTGTGTGTGTGTGTGTGTGTGTGTGTGTGTGTGTGTGTGTGTGTGTGTGTTAAGTGAATTAGGTGTGAAACGATCAGGGAGCATTTAGTCTCCAGTGCCAACATTTTACAGAACTGCCACTTTCCTGGAGTCTCAGAATTACAATGTGTCAGGTTCTGAGAAATCAAAGATTCCAAAAAATGATTTAATTAGAATACCATGAAGTATTGTGAAATACTATATATTAAGACTTTATATATATGCTTTATGAACAGATTAGAGTGACTCGTGAAGGACCAGCACCACCTCCTCTTGTCCGATGGTATGAGGAATATATCTTACAGAATCTGGGATTAAGATTTAGGAGCTCATTTTTATTCCACCTCCTTTCCTGAAAGTCTGTCTTGCAGAATTGACTAAAAATTAATCTTCACATTAATTCCTAATTATTTTGCAATTAACTGGAACTCTTTTTTAGCGCATTTCATCTGTAAAAGAAAACATGCCTAATGATTCTGCACACATGAATATAAGGATTTTTTCTCTCCCAGCTTTCCTGGACTATTGTATAGCACTCATAAATGATTAAATAAAAAATAATGGTAGTTTTTAAGATTGATATGGTTTGGAATTGGTAAAATGTGCTTGGAAAAAAATCACAATAAAACAATGTTTTAATGTTTAAGTTTGGAATATTAACTGACATAAATGAATACTATATAAATATTGTTCATGTTAACATAATGTTTATAAATGAAATCTTATTGTAAAGTGTTACTAAATATATATATATATATATATATATATATATATATATATATATATTGTTCTGTGAATGTGATTTTAAAGTCTAGATGATTCGGATTAACCCTTTAACCGCCAGATCCTTTAAAACCTCACTGCCAGAGGGATATTGTGAATGCATGTGCCCGCTGGACACAGTTTACCTGATGCCACCGGGGTGGTGATGGCATTGGTGGCTTGAGCCCGCCATCGCTGCTTGCAGCTATATTTATTATTATTATTAATATTATTCTCCTGAATTAATCGCATTTTTGAGGGCTCTAACATGCTCAAAAAGTCATGAAACTTTGCACACGCGTGAAACCTGGTGAACATTTTCGTCTGATATAGGATTCAGAAGAGGGTGTGGCAAAATGGCTCGACAGCGCCACTTATACTAAGAAAATCAAAAGCCTTCCAGCTATGTTTCACGTACATGCACGAACATTAGCACACACATGTAACACACCAATACCTACAAAAAAGACTCTTGGACCAAAATTCTAAATCCAACAGGAAGTCAGTTATTTTTAATATTATGAGCAAATTTTGTGTAATTTTTGTCATTTCCATGCTTTGTATTTTAACGAACTCCTCCTAGAGATTTATTCAGATCAATACCAAATTTGGTATGCCTAATCTAAAGGCCTTTGCGATGTTAAATTGCGAAGATTTTGAGTTTTCGTCAAAGGGCGTGACCGTGGCGGCCTGGCGAATTTCGATGATTCGCCATGAAACAGGAAGTTGCTATAACTCACACATACAATGTCCAATCTGCCCCAAACTTCACATGTTTGATGAGACTCCTGACCTAAACAGATTGACATGCCCATATACAGTTATAGTCATAGCGCCACCTATTGGCAACAGGTAGTGACATATTTTACACTGCGTTGAACTACTCCTAGAAATTTTATGACATCAATGTCTTTTTTGTGGTCAGTCTAATCTAAAGACCTGTGTGATGTTTAGTTGTGAAGATCTTGAGTTTTTGTTAAAAGGCGTGTCCATGGCACAGTGATGAAGTTCGATGTCTCGTCATGGGAATAAAAGATGTTATAACTCAGGCATAAAGTGTCCAATTTTGCCCAAACTTCACATGTGTGATAAGGCTCCTGGCCTGAACAGATCTGAAGGCCAATATTCCATTGGGTGTGGCAAAATGGCTCGATAGCGCCACCTATAAACTTTCAACGGAGTGCATATGCACATTCAATGGAGTGTGCCTCGAGCTATTTTTCACGTACATGAACAAAAATCGGTACACACATGTAACACACCAATACCTACAAAAAAGTCTCTTGGTATGAAATCCGAATCCCAACAGGAAGTCGGTTATTTAGAATTTTCTCTGCAAAATTGGTGTTGTTTTTGCCATTTTCAGGGGTTGTACTTTAACAAACTCCTCCTAGAGATTTATTCAGATCAAAACCATACTTGGTCAGTGTAATCCAAAGGCCTTTGTGATGTTAAATTGCGAAGATCTTGAGGTTTCGTTAAAGGGCGTGTCCATGGCGGCCTGACAAATTTCGATGTTTCGCCATGAAAAAGGAAGTTGCTGTAACTCAGACATACAATGTCCAATCTGCCCCAAACTTCACATGTTAGATAAGACTTCTGCCCTTAACAGATCTACATGCCCATATTCAGTTATAGTCATAGCGCCACCTGCTGGCAACAGGAAGTGACATCTTTTACGCTGCGACAAACTACTCCTAGAATTTTTTTGAGATTAACATATATTTTGTGGTCAGCCTAATCTAAAGGCCTGTGCAATGTTAACTTGTGAAGATCTTGAGTTTTTGTTAAAGGGCGTGTCCATGGCGCCATGACAAGTTTTATGTCTCGCCACAGCAAGAAGAAGTTGTTATAACTCAGGCATAAATTGTTCGATCTTCCCCAAACTTCACATGTTCGATAAAGAGTCCTGGTCTGAACACATCTGAAGGCCAATATTCCATTATAATGATAGCACCACCTGCTGGCAACAGGAAGATTGGAACATACTGTATATGCAATATACTTTGATATATTCCACTTATATTTATGACTTTAAATGCATATTTCTCAACGTTCACCTATTTACTAAAGCCACTCGCTGCCGGTGAGCCCGGGTGCGAGGGCCCGTTCATCGCTGCTTGCAGCTTTAATTCTTCTTCTTCTTCTTCTTCTTCTTCTTCTTCATCATCATCTTCTTCTTCTTCTTCTTCTTCTTCTTCTCCTCCATTATGAATTGCATTTTTGAGGGCCTAAACATGCTCCAAAACTCACGAAACTTTGCACACGCATCAGGACTGGCGAAAATTTACATCTGATGTAGGTTTCAGAAGTGGGTGTGGCAAAATGGCTCGATAGCGCCACCTGTTAAATTTCAACGGAGTGCGCCTCGAGCTGTTTCACGTACATTCATGAAAATCGGTACACACATGTAACACACCATTACCTACAAAAAAGTCTCTTGGTACAAAATCCAAAACCCAACAGGAAGTAAGTTATTTTGAATTTCCTGTATGATTTTTGTGCAGCATTTCCATTTGACGAACTCCTCCTACAGTTTTAATCGGATTATCTTAAAATTTGGTGAGGGTCATCATAAGACCTTTGTGATGTTAAATTGGGAAGGTTTTGGGTTTTCGACAAGGGGTGTGTCCCTGGCGGCCTGACAAAATTTGATGTTTCGCCGTGAAACAGGAAGTTGCTGTAACTCAGGCAAGCAATGTCCGATCTTCCCCAAACTTTACACGTGTGATAGGTGATGTGTCCTGAACAAACACCCATGACCAAATTCAGTTATAGTCATAGCGCCACCTGCTGGTATCAGGAAGTGTCAAGGTTAACACTGTTATGGACTCCTAGGAACATATTAAAAAGCATCAACAAGTGTTAAATAGGCTGGCAACATACTAGATACATACTAATACATGCTAGCAACAGTTAGCTAAGTGCTAAAGCATGCTACTAATGTAGTGAAAAAGGAAGTTGCTGTAACTCAGGCAAGCAATGTCCGATCTTCCCCAAACTTCACATGTGTGATAGGTGTTCTGTTCTGAACAAACACCCATGACCTAATTTAGTTATAGTCATAGCGCCACCTGCTGGTATCAGGAAGTGACAAGGTTAACAATGTTACAGACTCCTAGGAATATATTAAAAAGTGTCAAAAAGTGTTAAATAGGCTGGCAACATACAAGATACATAACGAAAGATACTAGCAACACTTAGCTAAGTGTTAAAGCATTCTACTAAGGCAGTGAAAAAGGAAGTTGCTGTAAAAAAGGCAAGCAATGTCCGATCTTCCCCAAACTTCACACATGTGATAGGTGTTCTGTCCTGAACAAACAACCATGACCAAAATTCAGTTATAGTCATAGCACCACCTGCTGGTAACAGGAAGTGACATGGTTAACACTATTGCAGACTCCTAGGAACCTATTAAAAAGTGTAAACAAGTGTTAAATAGGCTGGCAACATACTAGATACATACTATTACATGCTAGCAACATTAGCTAAGTGTTAAAAGCATGCTAATAATGTAGTGAAAAAGAAAGTTGCTGTAACTAAGGCAAGCAATGTCCCATCTTCCCCAAACTTCACACGTGTATTAGGTGTACTGCTCTGAACAAACACCCATGACCAAATTCAGTTATAGTCATAGCGCCGCCTGCTGGTAACAGGAAGTGACAAGGTTAACAATGTTATGGACTCCTAGGAACAAATTAAAAAGTGTCAAAAAGTGTTAAATAGGCAGGCAACATGCTAGAAACATAATAAACATGCTAGCAATACTTAGCTAAGTGTTGAAGCATTCTACTAAGGAAGTGAAAAAGGAATTTGCTGTAACTAAGGCAAGCAATGTCCGATCTTCCCCAAACTTCACACGTGTGATAGGTGTTCTGTCCTGAACAAACACCCATGAAAAAAATCAGTTATAGTCATGGCGCCACCTGCTGGTAACAGGAAGTGACATGGTTAACACTGTTACAGACTCCTAGGAACAAATTAAAAAGTGTAAACAAGTGTTAAATAGGCTGGCAACATACTAGATACATACTAATACATGCTAGCAATACTAAGCTAAGTGCTAAAGCATGCTAATAATGTAGTGAAAAAGGAAGTTGCTGTAACTCAGGCAAGCAATGTGCGATCTTCCCCAATCTTCACACGTGTGATAGGTGTTCTGTTCTGAACAAACACCCATGACCAAATTCAGTTATAGTCATAGCGCCACCTGCGGGTAACAGGAAGTGACAAGGTTAACACTGTTATGGACTTCTAAGAACAAATTAAAAAGTGTCAATAAGTGTTAAATAGGCAGGCAGCATGCTAGAAACATAACGAAAGATGCTAGCAACACTTAGCTAAGTGTTAAAGCATTCTACTAAGGCAGTGAAAAAGGAAGTTGCTGTAAAAAAGGCAAGCAAAGTCTGATCTTCCCCAAACTTCACACGTGTGATAGGTGTTCTGCTCTGAACAAACACCCATGACCAAATTAAGTAATAGTCATAGCGCTACCTGCTGGTAACAGGAAGTGACAAGGTTAACAATGTTATGGACTCCTAGGAACAAATTAAAAAGTGTAAAAAATTGTTAAATAGGCTGGCAACATACTAGATACATACTAATACATGCTAGCAACACTTAGCTTAGTGCTAAAGCATGCTAATAATGTAGTGAAAAAGGAAGTTGCTGTAACTCAGGCAAGCAATGTCCGACCTTCCCCAAACTTCACACGTGTGATAGGTGTTCTGTTCTGAACAAACACCCATTAACAAATTCAGTAATAGTCATAGCTACAAGTGACAAGGTTAATACTGTTAAGAACTCCTAAGAATAAATTAAAAAAAGTGTCAAAAAGGGTTAAATAGGCTGGCAACATGCTAGAAGCATAATAAAACATGCTAGCAACACTTAGCTAAGTGTTAAAGCATGCAACTATAGCATTGAATAAGGAAGTTGTTGTAACTCAAGCTAGCAACGTCCGATCTGCCCCAAACTTTTGACAGGAGTCCCGTACTGAACACATCAGCATGCCCATATTCAGTTATAGTCATAGCGCCACCTGCTGGCAACAGGAAGTGTCATGTTTAACAATTTTATGCATTATTTGCAACACAATCAAATTTGCCATTGTGTGCTAATCATGCTAGAAATATTTTCAAACATTCTAACAACACTTACTATGTGCTAAAGGATGATATTAATACTATGAAACGGGAAGTTGTTGTAACTCATGCATACAATTCCCAATCTGACCCAAACTTCACATGTTTTATAAGAGTCCTGGCCTGAACACAACTAAAGTCCAATATTCAATTATAAGTATAGCGACGCCTGCTGGCAACAGGAATGACTTATTTCATACTAACTTAAACATGAGATGTCTGATCTGCCTGAAACTTTGCATGTTTGGTAAGAGTCCTGGCCTAAAGACATTTACATGGCAATATTCAGTTATAATCATAACGCCACATGTTGGCAGCAGGAAATGTGGCAAAAATACTATTTTATAAGCATATGGCCCAACGTTCACGGTTCCTCCTATGGGCACCGGGTGGTGGTGAGCACGGGTGCGAGGGCCCGTTCATCGCTGCTTGCAGCTTTAATTCTTCTTCTTCTTCTTCTTCTTCTTCTTCTTCTTCTTCTTCTTCTCCGTCATGAAGCGCATTTTTGAGGGCCTAAACATGCTCCAAAACTCATGAAACTTTGCACGCGCATCAGGACTGGTGAAAATTTACATCTGATATAGGTTTCAGAACTGGGAGTGACAAAATGGCTCGATAGCGCCACCTGTTAAATTTCAACGGAGTGCGCCTCGAGCTGTGTTTCACGTACATTCATGAAAATCGGTACACACATGTAACACACCATTACCTACAAAAAAGTCTCTTGGTACAAAATCCAAAACCCAACAGGAAGTAAGTTATTTTGAATTTCCTGTATGATTTTTGTGCAGCATTTCCATTTGACGAACTCCTCCTACAGTTTTAATCGGATTATCTTAAAATTTGGTGAGGGTCATCATAAGACCTTTGTGATGTTAAATTGTGAAGGTTTTGGGTTTTCGTCAAGGGGTGTGTCCCTGGCGGCCTGATAAAGTTTGATGTTTCGCCGTGAAACAGGAAGTTCATGTAACTCAGGCATGCAATGTCCGATCTTCCCCAAACTTCACACATGTGATAGGTGTTCTGTCCTGAACAAACACCCATGACCAAATTCAGTTATAGTCATAGCGCCACCTGCTGGTAACAGGAAGTGACAAGGTTAACACTGTTATGGACTCCTAGGAACATATTAAAAAGCATCAACAAGTGTTAAGTAGGCTGGCAACATACTACATACATACTAATACATGATAGAAACACTTAGCTAAGTGCTAAAGCACGCTACTAATGTAGTGAAAAAGGAAGTTACTGTAACTCAGGCAAGCAATGTCCGATCTTCCCAAAACTTCACACGTGTAATAGGTGTTCTGTCCTGAACAAAAACCCATTACCAAATTCAGTTAAAATCATAGCGCCCCCTGATGGTAACAGGAAGTGACATGGTTAACACTATTACAGACTCCTAGGAACATATTAAAAAGTGTAAACAAGTGTTAAATAGGCTGGCAACATACTAGATACATACTAATACGTGCTAGCAACACTTAGCTAAGTGTTAAAGCATACTAATAATATAGTGAAAAAGGAAGTTGCTGTAACTCAGGCAAGCAATGTCCGATCTTCCCCAAACTTCACTTGTGTGAAAGTTGTTCTGTTCCAAACAAATACCCATGACCAAATTCAGTTATAGTCACAGCGTCACCTGCTGGTAACAGGAAGTGACAAGGCTAATACTGTTATGAACTCATAAGTGAAAGTGAAAGTGAAAGTGAAAAGAATGAATTAAAAAGTGTCAAAAAGTGTTGAATAGGCTGGCAACATGCTAGAAGCATAATAAAACATGCTAGCAACACTTAGCTAAGTGTTAAAGCATGCAACAATGGCATGTTTTATAAGAGTCCTGGCCTGAACACAACTAAAGGCCAATATTCAATTATAAGTATAGCGCCGCCTGCTGGCAACAGGAAATTAGTTATTTTATACTAACTTAAACATGACTTGTTTGATCTGCCAGAAACTTTGCATGTTTTGTAAGAGTCCTGGCCTGAAGATATTTACATGTCGATATTCAGTTATAATCATAGCGCCACCTGTTGGCAGCAGGAAATGTTGCACAAAAATTTACTATTTTATAAGCATATGGCCCAACGTTCGCTGCTCCTCCTATGGGCACCGGGTGGTGGTGAGCCCGAGTGCGAGGGCCCTTTCATCGCTGCTTGCAGCTTTAATATGTATTTATTATCATATTTTTATTATCTGACATAAATTCGAAAGTAATATTATTTATTTTCTTAAGCGAAAGAAACTTAAAATGCAGCCAAAAATCTAACACCGCAAACTAAAAAAAGGTACTTTTAGTTTTACAATATAACTGTATAAAAAACTGCAACAAATAAGTCTGGGAATATAAAATATATATATATATATATATATATATATATATATATATATATATATATATATATATATATATATATATATATATATATATATTAATCAGATAATCTCTTTACAACAAAACAAGTAAAAAACAAGC
This sequence comes from Carassius gibelio, assembly GCF_023724105.1. Taxonomy (NCBI): domain Eukaryota; kingdom Metazoa; phylum Chordata; class Actinopteri; order Cypriniformes; family Cyprinidae; genus Carassius; species Carassius gibelio. The sequence goes on along the minus strand of NC_068401.1, from coordinate 19,796,886 downwards.
CACCATCAAGGCATAATTATTTAATAGAGACATATTATTAGTACTACATAGAGACATAGCTAAATCTACTGTAGGCTACAACAGTAGCTTAATATATTGTCAATTTACTCACGTTAATCCGAACATTTATTTTGATGGGTTGCCATGAAGATCTTTGTTTGCATGCTTTCTTAAATATTCAAATTCAAAAGCATCGATGTTATACTATAAAATAAGTGATACATCATAATGAATTAATTTATCAGGTCTCAAAATTAATCACACATACATACACTTATTTCTATTGTATTTATTCAATTTCAACGGTTAAAAATAGAGACTCTCTTACCTGTCGATTGTAATCATCGATAAGGGAGTGATCCAGAATGTCCCTAGCAGGTACCCAACTTCTCTCCTCCGGACCGTAACTCTCCTAGTCCACCAAGTACTGAAATCCGCGTCCCCTCCTTCTAGAGTCCAGAATGCGATTGACCAACTTCCTGTGTTTGCAATGCATTCTGAGCAGCGAAGAAGAACCATGCAGCAGTTAGGCAGAGCTAGCAGTCATAACTAGGTCTTGTTTATGAAAATGGATTTGGATCGGTATATGGGTTCATGTACTCGCCAATGCCGATACCAGAATTTGTTGTGGTATCGGTTATATTTCCGATACTAGTATCGGAATCGGAACAACTCTAGTATCACCTGTACAATGTACAAACTGTACACTGTTCACTCCTGAAATCATTGGTTTACTTTTGTAGATTTACTTATACATGCGGTCAGCATTTCTAGACATTCTGAACTCTATTGGGGTTAGACAACACGTTTAAGGACCTACTCATTGTCGAAATCATACTCAAGATTTAATACTGTCACATGGAATTGATGTTGATAGTGTTGAAATTACGAAGCCAAGTGATGATATCTCAGATCATTATTTAGTTTTGTGCAAACTTCATATAGCCAAAATTGTGAATTCTACTTCTTGTTACAAGTATGGAAGAACCATCACTTCTACCACAAAAGACTACTTTTTAAGTTATCTACCTGATGCTGTGACGCTGGATTATGAAGGACAGGAGGCAAAAGCAAGTTAACAGAGTTTATTATAATATTTGAGATAGGTTGGAGAAAGACGCAGGAACAGCGATGGCAGCACAGACTGGTGAGTAGGTGAATTGAGTGCGCTGATGATGATGACGGCGGTCCAAATCCAAGTGAGGTGACGATAATCCGTGAGTGAAGGTAATGGTCCAACAGAAACCGAACAGGAGACAAAGCAAGGCAGGAACACATGAATCAGACATCAGAAACGGAACCTCAAACAACAATCGACTAATGATCTTGGTGACAGTAAACGGGCCAATAAATTTGGGAGGCAATTTATTACATACGGAACGGAGAGGAATATTCTTGGTAGAAGGCCACACTTTTTGACCCACTACGTATACGGGAGGCCTAGAACGGTGGCGATCGGCTTTGGCCTTGGTGCGCGCCCCCACTTGGAGTAGAGTCTCGCGGGCTCTGGTCCAAGTGCGGTGACACCTCTGGACGAAGGCGTGAACGGAGGGGACTGCAACTTCGGATTCCATACTGGGAAAAATAGATGGCTGGTAACCTACACTACACTCAAAAGGAGATAGGCCTGTAGCTGATACTGGTAAGGTATTGTGGGCGTACTCCACCATAGACAATTGTTGGCTCCAGGAGGAAGGATTCTTGGAGACCAAACATCGCAACACCCTTTCCAAATCTTGGTTGGCTCTCTCGGTTTGACCATTGCTCTGGGGGTGAAACCCTGAGGACAGAATTACAGTTGCTCCCAGTAATTTACAGAATTCTCGCCGAAATTTTGACACAAATTGGGGTCCCCTGTCGGAAACCACGTCAATCGGGAGGCCATGTAAACGAAAGACGTGGTCTACGACGGTCAACGCTGTCTCCTTGGCTGAGGGTAATTCGGGCAAGAGAATAAAGTGGGCTGCCTTCTAGAACCGGTCCACCATGGTTAAAACATCCATGTTGCCCTGGATGGGCGGTAATAAAATCTAGTGCGATGTGGGACCAGGGTCTCGAAGGAACCGGCAGCGGTTGGAGTAACCCATCAGGGGGCCGATTGGAAGTCTTACCAGTGCCACAAACTGAGCAAGCCAAAACAAAATTGTGAATGTCGCAAGCCATAAGTGGCCACCAGAATCGTTGCTTGACTAAAAATCTAGTACGGTTAATTCCTGGATGGCAAGCTACATTAGAGCAATGTCCGCACTGGATAACGTTAGACCTTAATCCCTCCGGCTCAAATAAGCGGTTCGGTGGGCACCCGGGCGGAGGTGTTACCCCTTCTAAGGCCGTTCTGACCTTCGATTCGATCTCCCATGTGAGAGTGGAGACCACTAATGTCTCAGGAAAAATACACTCGGGAGTGGACGGGCGTTCGGAATGGTCAAAAATACGTGACAAAGAATCGGGTTTGATATTTTTGGAACCCGGGCGGTACGAAATAGTAAAGTCAAAACGTCCGAAAAAAAGTGCCCATCGAGCCTGCCTGGAGTTCAACCTTTTGGTGGTGCTAATGTACTCTAAATTCTTGTGGTCAGTCCATACTATAAAAGGAACCCCCGATCCTTCTAACCAGTGTCGCCATTCCTCCAATGCCATCTTAACTGCCAACAATTCTCGGTTACAAATATCGTAATTTCGTTCTGCAGGAGATAAACGATATGAAAAATATGCGCAAGGATGGGAGAACGTCTAAGGGAGAACGTTGTGATAACACCGCTCCTACCCCCACCTCTGACGCATCGACCTCCACCACGAACTGACGTGTAGGGTCAGGGGTAATCAGAATAGGGGCTGAAATGAAACGGCTCTTCAGTTTGGCAAACATATGGAACTATTATTATGACAAAATGATTTAAATTTGAATTGTGTAAATTTGAATTATTTGCAAGTGTAATCTAACAACATTGAATTTTAGGTGGTAGTTTAAATAGTTCTGAATTTAATTTTTTTAAACGAATATTGAACATTTGAAATTTAACAAACTGAAATGTTTTTATGGCTGAATTTTATAGACATGTATTTTCAAACAGCTAGTTTTTTTGTTCTGAATTCTTAAATTGCAAATATTCAGTTAAAAAAAATCAGATTCAAGTTTTCAAGATGAAGAAATTCAGAACTTCAAATTCAGTTTTCTAAAATTCAATGTCAAAAATTCAAACTCAAAAATTCAGATCTTACAGAAAGTAGGTCACAGGTCATCCACAGGGAAGAGTAGATGATCTCAGAAAAGTCGAACAGAGCATTTTGGCCAATTGGGGGCTGCGGAAGTTTTCCAGCGCGAACGTGGTGGTGGTTCAAGAGGTTGCCACTCTCTGACTCTGATCATGAATCGCCCGGAGGTAAGTGATTCTTAAACATAAATGATTTTGTGTTTATATGTTAGGTAAGCGTTCTCAGCACGTGAGACATTTGTCTAAGCGGTCTCTGGTGTTTGTTTTAAAGTATATTTTGTGTAAAATTGATTAGAACGCCACTGTGTCTACTAGGCCTAAGTTACACAGACAGGACGCGAGCGGCGTGACGCAACACAGTGCTTGAAGCGACTGTTGCAAAGTGCTGGGACTAGGTCAAAAATAGGATGGGGAATCCGTGCGCTGTTGGGGATTTCACGGGTCGCGTCGCACGTTCGCGTCTGGTATTGTGTAATATTCGGTTCCCGTGAAAAACTGTTCCCGTGGGTGGAGTTTAAATGAACATTCATAAGTTCCCTAATCAGTGCACTCTCCTCAAATCACTACTTGGATTATTTTGAAAAGGTAACGAAGTGTCTATCTTAAGCACTGAAGCATTGTAATGTGACATGAAAGACAATTTATCATATTACACAAACTATCCATTGTTTTGGCACTGTTGCAGTTAATGCTAATTAACACTTAACATTGTTACCTGTTCAAAATAATCCATTAAAACAAATAGAGATTTGATGAGCGTGCACTGATATTTTCAGTTCCGTTTGCACGAATATAACACAACACCGGGCGATTCATGATCAGAGTCAGAGAGTGGCAACCTCTTGAACCACCACCACGTTCGCGCTGGAAAACTTCCGCAGCCCCCAATTGGCCAAAATGCTCTGTTCGACTTTTCTGAGATCATCTACTCTTCCCTGTGGATGACCTGTGACCTACTTTCTGTAAGATCTGAATTTTTGAGTTTGAATTTTTGACATTGAATTTTAGAAAACTGAATTTGAAGTTCCGAATTTCTTCATCTTGAAAACTTGAATCTGATTTTGTTTTAAACTGAATTTTTGCAATATAAGAATTCAGAACAAAAAAAACTAGCTATTTGAAAATACATGTCTATAAAATTCAGCCATAAAAACATTTCAGTTTGTTAAATTTCAAATGTTCAATATTCATTTAAAAAAATCAAATTCAGAACAATTTAAACTACCATCTAAAATTCAATTTTGTTAGATTACACTTGCAAATAATTCAAATTTACACAATTCAAATTCAAATCATTTTGTCATAATAATAGCTCCATACAAACACAGCCTCAGCTGTGTCTGACCACCCGAACGCAGTCTTGGTGGAGGTCAAGGCTGTCAGAGGTGCGGCTGGTTGGCTGAAGTTGCGAATGAAATGCCGGTAGAAGTAAGTGAACCCCAGAAACCTCTGTAGGGCCTTACGGGAATCTGGACTTGGCCATTCTACCACAGCCTTAACTTTCTCAGGATCCATGCGTATTCCCTCAGTCGACACGATATACCCCAAAAATGGAATTGACTGTGTCAAGATTTCTCCGCCTTGACAAAAAGCCCATTCTCTAGCAACCTCTGAAGCACTCGTCGGCTGTGCTGCACATGTTCCTGGAGAGAGAAAGAAAAAATCAATATGTCGTCCAGGTAGACATAAATGAACTGATCGATCATATCTCGCAGCACGTCGTTGATGAGTGCCTGGAAGACCGCTGGGGAGTTGGAAAGCCCGAAGGGCATAACCAAATATTCAAAGTGCTCTCTGGGGGTGTTAAAAGCGGTCTTCCATTCATTCCCCTCTCTGATCCGAACCAAATGATACGATATGGTAAGTCCAGTTTTGTGAAAATTGATGCTCCCTGCAAACTCTTGAAGGCCGAAGACATCAACTGTAAAGGATAAATATTCTTAACCGTGATGTTGTTCAGTCCCCGGTAATCAATGCAAAGTCGTAGTGATCCATCCTTCTTTCCCACAAAAAAGAACCCCACCACCGCAGGAGAAGAGGAAGGGTGGATGAATTTAGAAGCTAGAGAATCAGAAATATATTTCTCCATAGCCTCCCTCTCTGGAACAGAAAGTGAATAAGGCGGAGCCTTAACTGACAGTAAATCTATGGCACAGTCGTAGGGACAATGCGGAGGAAGAGAAGCAGCACGAGACTTACTGAACACTTCCTTCAGATGGAGGTACTCAGCGGGCATGTAAGACAAATCCACCGCCTCCTCCTGTAACACAGACACAGACGGACAGGCAGACACTAAACAAGACTCATGACACTTTTTACAACAGGACAAAATGGAAAAATATGTCTCCGGGATAGGGAGGCGTGGTTCTGGCTGGGAGGCGGTCACTGGTGGTATAGGGAGAACAGGCGGTGTGGGTGGCGCAGTGGGAGCTCGAAAAAGATGGAATTGTTGGGAAATGGAGCGCAGCTGGAGGAAATCAAAAATAGAGGTATTTCGTATTGCTTGCCAGGAAAGTAACCTATCCTACAGAAAAGCATTAAAAACTGCTAGATCTGATTACTTTTCTTCTCTTTTAGAAGAAAACAAACATAACCCCATGTATTTATTCAATACAGTGGCTAAATTAATGGAAAATAAAGACTCAACAAGTGTTGACATTTCCCAACCTCACAGCAGTAATGACGTTATGAACTATTTACTTCTAAAATCAATACTATTAGAGATAAAATTGTAACCTTTCAATCAGGACCACACAGTTAGTGTTGGCGGTATGGTTATGTTCTGGGCAACACTCCACATGCCTGTCCATGCAGCCATGCTTGGACAGAGTGGGGAGAACAGCAAGACAAACCTCCCTGGGGTACAGAACAGAACCATAAGCATACATAATTACAATTCACAATTACATGAGTTGTAAACAAAATGTCACAGAGACTGCTTCCAATGAAGACACTGTAAAGAAAGAACAAATTAGATCAGATTACAGGTTCAGTTGGTGGAGTTGGGGTTGGAAGAGGGAGTTAAGTGCAAGCAGCAATGCGATGGAGAGACACTAAATAGTGGGAATTTAAATAGACCGCAGGAGATAGGTGTCAAGACTGGATTGGTACACATCAGGAACAGCTGACTGTCAGCTGATGCAAGCTTGACTCACGTGACCTGACTGAACTAACGCAATGCTCGATTTCAGCCGTCAGCTACAGTATCACATCAGACAGCGCACTATAGACCCCCTGAGGAACAGTTCCACTCATTCTCTGCTATATAAGAATTGTATAAACTTGTTAAATCATCTAAACCAAAAACAGGTATGTTAGACCCTATACCATCTAAGCTCCTAAAAGAGGTGCTTCCAGAAGTCATAGCAACTGGCTGTTACTAAGCCTCTCGTCAAAAAAAACGCAACTTGACCCCAAAGAACTAGTTAATTATAGACCAATCTCAAATCTCCCTTTTCTGTCCAAGATACTAGAAAAGGTGGTATCCTCACAATTATATTCCTTCTTAGAGAAAAATGGTATATGTAAGGATTTCCAGTCAGGATTTAAACCGTATCATAATACTGACTGCTCTCCTTAGAGTTACAAATGACCTGCTCTTATCATCTGATCTTTGTTGTATCTCTCTATTAGTTTTATTGGATCTTAGTGCTGCGTTTGACACAATTGACCACAACATTATTTTGCATAGACTTGAACACTTTGTTGACATTAATGGAAGTGCATTAGCATGGTTTAAATCGTACTTATATGACTGCCATCAGTTCATAGCAGTGAATGAAGATGTATCATATCAATCAAGAGTGCAGTATGGAGTAGTAATAATAAGGAGTCAGAGACATTCAGATCCATGTGCAATGTTTATTGAGAAAATATAGAAGTACACCAGGCAGGGTTCAGACAACAGCGTCAAGGATATCAGAGACAATCAATATCAAGCTCGGTTATCAGGCTTGAATCGTGGTAGGCGGCAGACAATAGGCAGGTCAAAAAACAAAGCAAAGGGCCAGTACGGCAGACGGCAGAGGATCAGTAGAATCAGAACAGTCCAAGGTAATACACATATAAACAGGCAGGGATAAACACTCAGAAATGCTAGACAGGTTAAACAAGACCGCAGTGAGTGAGTGTTTGGCTTCAGTTTATATAGGGCGTGGAAAGAGGAACACCTGGTGGTGATTAGTCCGAGGTACGGGGCATATGGGTGATTTAGTACATGAAGATGTTAATACTGTGAAGGTGCCCTCCGGTGGCCGTCGGAGAGAGCCACAGAGGCCTGGGTCTTAACAGCTAAGGACTCATTCCACCAGGAGGGAGCATTTAATTTAAAAGCCTGTAAAAGTGAATTTGGCACATAAGTCTGAGGTTATGCATTTAGGTAAATGGGTGCAGAACCAGTGGTGGTTTTGTAGGCAAACATCAATGCCTTGAATTTTAGCTATTGGTAGCCAGTGCAGATTGATAAACAGAGGTGTGACGTGTATTCTTTTTGGCTCATTAAAAATTAATCTTGCTGCCGCATTCTGGAATAATTGTAAAGGTTTAATTGAACTGGCTGGAAGACCTGCCAAGAGAGCATTAAAATAGTCCAGCCTGGACAGAACAAGAGCTCGAATAAAGAGTTGTGCAGCATGTTCGGAAAGAAAGGGCCTGATCTTCTTGATGTAGGATAAAGCAAATCTGCAGGACTGGACAGTTTTAGCAATGTGGTCTGATTATTTAAATATACATGTGCATCTCAATAAATTAGAATGTCATGTGAGACTCTTGTATTAAATAAATTCAATGCACACAGACTGAAGTAGTTTAAGTCTTTGTTTTTTTTTTAATTGTGATGATTTTGGCTCAAAAAATTTATATATATAATCTCAAATTAGAACACTTCATAAGATCAATAAAAAATAATTTATTATTTTTATTTTTAGTGAATTGTTGGCCTTCTGGAAAGTATGTTCATTTTGTCACAGTGTCTGGGTTGTTGTTCCCTGGGGTTCCACTAGATGTCCTCCTTTCTCACGGTGTCTGTCACCAGATCACTTCCTGTTCCCTTATTTGGTCACCTTCCTCCTTGTTGTGTAATTGATTGTCCACCACCTTTCTCTTGTTCCCTCATTACCCTTCTGTCTATTTATACCCAGTCTGTCTTAGTCTGTGTTACGGAATCCTTGTTTAATGTTGTGTATTACTCATGTCCGTCAACTCTTGCCTTGCCTTGTCTCGCCTTGCTTTGTCTTCGTGTCTTGTTTAAGTTGGATTTGGATTATGTTTGGTTTTGACCCCTGCCTGGACTGTTTACCCCTTTGGATTATCCCTACATAAACGACTTACCTGCAATTGGTTCTATCTCCGTGCCTTATTGGATCACTACTGTGACAGAAGGACTCCGTCAAACAGAGAACCAGCGGTATGTCTGCTCATGCCTCATCCCCAGCCACAGAGCGGGACAGAGGCGGTTTTGAGGGAACTCGCCTGGTGGTTTTCCGGGGGACCAGGGGAGGACGCCGAGGAGGGAGTGGTCGAGAGGAGACTCGGCATCGCTCTCAACCATGGCCTCCCTTCGATCCGGGGCTTCTGTGGAATGGGTCAGAGCCACCGTCTCACCATGGCGGACAGAGAGGTGAGAAGAAGCGCATGCCCGCCATTGTAGCGCCACAACCCAAGATGGCCGCCATCCCAGCGCCACAGCACCAAGTGGTTGCCAGCCCAGTACCACAGCACAGGATGGCCGCCAGCCCTGCGCCACAGCACAAGATGGCCGCCAACCCTGCGCTGCTGCGGTGCATGGCCACCAAACTCGCATCACGAGGCAAGATGGAAGACAGCCTCACACCACAGTACCCGATGGCCACCAGCTCAGCGCCGACACCCAAGACGGCCGCTGACTCATTCTTAGAATATTTCTCCATGTTGTCACAGATCCTAAGTTCCCAAGACTGTTCAAGTCAAAGCTGCTGAGCCAGCACCACAACCCAAGATGGCCGCTAATCCAGCACCACAGCACAAGATAACTGTCAGCCCAGCGCCACAGCACAAGAGAGCCGCTAACCCAGCGCCAATGCCCAAATTGGCCACCGGTCCAGCGCCACAGTACAAGATGGCCGCCAGTCCAGCGCCACAACCCAAGATGGCCGCCAGCTTAGAGCCACAGCACAAGATGGCCGCCAACCCAGCGCCACAGCACAAGATGGCCGACTCAAGAGGCTGTTCCGGAGGCCGAGGCAGTGCCCGATGCTGTTCCGGAGGACGAGGCGGTGCCCGATGCTGTTCCGGAAGCCGAGGTAGTGCCCGATGCCAAGGCGGTGCCCGAGGCTGTTCCGGAGGCTGATGCTGTGCCCGAGGCCGCTCCCGATACCGTGGCCGAGGTGGTGCCCGAGGCTGTTCCAGAGGCCGAGGTGGTGCCCGAGGCCATTCCCGATGCAGTGCCTGAGGCCGCTCCCGATGCCGTGACCGAGGCGGTGCCCGAGACCGTTCCAGAGGCAGTGCCCGAAGCCGAGGCACCTCAGGTCTTCACAGACAGTCCTGAGTCTAGTCAGGTTCCAGTGGACTCTCCGGAGTCGAGTCAGTTTCCCGTGGACTCAGGGCTAGTCAGGGCTAGTCACCGCTGACCCTCCAGAGTCAGGTCTAGTCACCGCTGACCCTCCAGAGTCAGGTCAAATCACCGATCTTCTGGAGTCCAGTAAAGACACCAGGGGATTACCGAAGTTTCGTAGTCCCATTGGTCCGGCCGCACAGAGGTCAGCTCCGCCTTGGGGGGCTCTCGTCCTGACCACATGGCTGTGGTGGTCTTCTGCTTTGATCGTTCCCGAGCGGGTCGCTACCGTCCAGGAGGACGCTCCCGAGTGGGCCGCTGCCGTCCATGAGGACGTTCCCGAGCGGACCGCTGTCATCGCCGAGGCGGTGCCCGATGCTGTTCCAGAGGTCGAGGCGGTGCCCGATGCTGTTCCGGAGGCCGAGGTGGTGCCCGAGGCTGTTCCGGAGGCCGAGGTGGTGTCCGATGCTGTTCCGGAGGCTGAGGCAGTGTCCGATGCCGAGGCGGTGCTCGATGCTGTTCCAGAGGCCGAGGCGGTGCTCGATGCTGTTCCAGAGGCCGAGGCGGAGCTCGATGCTGTTCCAGAGGCCGAGGCGGTGCCCGAGGCTGTTCCGGAGGCCGAGGCAGTGCCCGATGCTGAGGCGGTGCCCGATGCTGTTCCGGAGGCCGATGCTGTGCCCGAGGCCGCTCCCGATACCGTGGCCGAGGTGGTGCCCGAGGCTGTTCCGGAGTCCGAGGTGGTGCCCGATGCCGAGGTGGTGCCCGAGGCCATTCCCGATGCAGTGCCTGAGGCCGCTCCCGATGCCGTGACCGAGGCGGTGCCCGAGACCATTCCAGAGGCAGTGCCCGAAGCCGAGGCGCCTCAGGTCTTCACAGACAGTCCTGAATCTAGTCAGGTTCCGGTGGACTCTCCGGAGTCGAGTCAGTTTCCCGTGGACTCAGGGCTAGTCAGGGCTAGTCACCGCTGACCCTCCAGATTCAGGTCTAGTCACCGCTGACCCTCCAGAGTCAGGTCAAATCACCGATCTTCTGGAGTCCAGTAAAGACACCAGGGGATTACCGGAGTTTCATAGTCCTGTTGGTCCGGCCGCACAGAGGTCAGCTCCGCCTTGGGGGGCTCTCGTCCTGACCACATGGCTGTGGTGGTCTTCTGCTTTGATCTGGGGGGCCCTCACCCTGACCACATGGCTGTGGTGGTCTTCCGCTCTGCCCTGGTGGACTCCAGCCTCGACCACAAAGATGTGGTGGTCTTCCGCTCCGCCCTGGAGGACTCTGGCTTCGATCACATGGCTGTGGTGGTCTTCCGCTCCGCCCTGGTGGACTCCGGCCTTGACCACAAAGACGTGGTGGTCATCCGCTCCGCCCTGGGGGACTCTGGCGGCGACCACGAGGACTTGGTGGTCTTCTGCTCCACCCTGGGGGGCTTCCACTCGAACCACACAGTTGTGGTGGTCTTCCGCTCCGCCCTGGAGAGCTCTGGCTTCGACCACATGGCTGTGGTGGTCTTCGGCTCCGCACTGGTGGGCGCCACATTATGTCCTTCATGGACTTCTGTTTTGTGTTTTTGGTTTTTGTTATGTTTCTGCCTGTTCCCCTCAGTTAGTCTGGCCCTCCGTCCCTCAACCCCTGAACCTCCTCCAGTCCTCCTCCCTCCTGGTCTCCCTGTTTTACGTTTACATTTCTGGTGTTTGTTCCCCATGTTTTTCTTTTCCGGCCCTCCGTCCCTCCCCCTGAGCCTCCACCTGTCCACCTCCCTCCTGGTCTCTGTGTTGTGTCTTGTCATGGAGCGTCTGGGAGCCGCTCCGTAGAGGGGGGGTTACTGTCACAGTGTCTGGGTTGTTGTTCCCTGGGGTTCCACTAGATGTTCTCCTTTCACACGGTGTCTGTCACCAGATCACTTCCTGTTCCCTTATTTGGTCACCTTCCTCCTTGTTGTGTAATTGATTGTCCACCACCTTTCTCTTGTTCCCTCATTACCTTTCTGTCTATTTATACCCAGTCTGTCTTAGTCTGTGTTACGGAGTCCTTGTTTAATGTCGTGTATTACTCATGTCCGTCAACTCTTGCCTTGCCTTGTCTTGCCTTGCCTTGCCTTGCTTTGTCTTCGTGTCTTGTTTATGTTGGATTTGGATTATGTTTGGTTTTGACCCCTGCCTGGACTGTTTACCCCTTTGGATTATCCCTAAATAAACGACTTACCTGCAGTTGGTTCTATCTCCATGCCTCATTGGATCACTACCGTGACACATTTACTGTATATGTACTCAATACTTGGTAGGGGCTCCTTTTGCTTTAATTACGGCCTCAATTCTGCGTGGCATGGAGATGATCAGTTTGTCGCACTGTTGAGATGGTTTGGATCCCAGGTTTCTTTGACAGTGGCCTTCAGTTCATCTGCATTTTTGGTCTCTTGTTTCTCATTTTCCTCTTGACAATACCCCATAGATTATCTAGGTTTGGTGAGTTTGCTGGCCAGTCAAGCACACCAACACCATGGTCATTTAACCAACATTTGGTGCTTTTGGCAGCGTGGGCAGGTGCCAGATCCTGCTGGAAAATTAAATCAGCATCTTCAAAAAGCTGGTCAGCAGAAGGAAGTGTAGCAACAATGAGTCTTACAGAATAATTAACTCAAATGATATATAGGGAATTTGAATAATTAATCAGGAATATGATTAATTTATATCTCAGATGACAGTTACATTAAATTTGATTATGAAAAATAGCTCAATTGCCTATAACAATAAATAATCACAGGGCACTGTAACTTACTCATTAATATGTCAATATTACATTCTTCATATCAATTATTGTGATATCTCTTACTGTAAATTACTGCAAATCAAACCGTGGTATGTCCAGCAAACCACTGTAGACCTATCAATTTTCAATAAAGTTATCACGCCTTATAATTCAAGGAAAAGTATTCTCTGGCCATGAAAATATTATCCTATCCTTATGATAAATTTAGTTTCTAAATTTAGAGCTTGTAGCTAAAGATCAGACATCTCAGTGACTCGTAATGTGAGTGGGGTGGAGTCCAAGCCAATCGTCAGTATATGGGTTTTTAATAATTAAACTAGTGATACATCAAACTACAAATCACACAGAGTAAATATGCGTACGACAATACAAACAGTAAGCTTTATACAATACATAACGAATCCAAATAAAAGAGAGAGAGAGAGAGAGAGAGAGAGAGAGAGAGAGAGAAAGAAAATAGAATGAGATCACATAAGGAGCTCAGGTATGAAAATCATAGTCAGTAACTTTTGGAAGCCAACAACAAATCAGATCATAGCAACAATTTAAAGCAGCATTTAAATCTCCATAGAAAAGTGATACTTGCATAGCCCAGCGCGTGGCGTGTGCCGGAGGCCATGTGACGCGCGTGCACTCTGCGCTTGATCTTGGCGTGAGCGTGGAGCACGTGGTCCTTTGTTCTGTCCTCGCGCGGTATTTGAAAGGTTCAACAAACAATGTTCCAGAATTCGTCTTCCTTGCGTGGAGAGGCGAATAGTTGAATAAACTTAGTAAAGAAAAGAAAAGAACGAAAACGAAAGCTTCTAAAGGAGCCATTAAAATGGCTTTTTCTCTCAGCCCCTGTGCTAAGGGGGTTTGCGCTATGAGCCTATGGCCGCGCGGAAGCAACGTTGGAGAGCAGCGTGTCCGAGAACGGAGAATGAGAAAAAGAGGAAGAAGAGCAAGGCGGGCCTTGTTCGGTCGTTCTTATGGCTTGAAATGGTTCACGCCCCTTTTTCGCGTAAACAGCCAATGAAAGTCCGCGATCTGAAATGGAGGGAAAAGTTCCTTTGTCTCTGTGAAGACAGCCCCCCCCCCCCCCGGAGATCTAGGGCTTGTCCAAATTCCAGGGATTATTCTAGCAAGTTTGTAATTCAGATAACATACATATTTCATTACTTTGCTCTAGATAAATGGGTCTGTCAGAGCATGACGATTAGAACAAGACTAAACATAATAGATATATGTGATCAAAACATGAAGTTACATTCAAATGTAGAATTACACATATTTAAAGATTTTCTTAACACATGATAACACTGCAGATGTTGGGAAACATCTAAATGTACCAAAAGGGAATACGTAATACATGTATAAAACATAAAAACAGAAAGTTAATGAATACATTCCATAGAATGCATTGTTCAAAAGAAGCCAGTGATTTGGCTTCTCTCCTGTCCTGTGTGGTCGTAAACTTTTACGACCTGCAAAAGTGGGGGTTGCAGAAACATGGCTCTCTTTGAGAAGGTTAAAGTGAGGAGAGACATTTCCTAAAGTATAAGCTTAGCACTTATACTCTTCACATAACAAGGATTAACCATTTTATGCAATCCATAAACATATTTAAAATACATATTAATAATAAAATGAAAGTAAGGAACTTATACGAAAGGTTTCCTTTGTCTCCAGTGTTGGAATGTGGTTGGGGGTTTTCATTTCTTCTTTGAAGCTCGCATGGGCATCGTAAATAATTTAAGTCCAGCCAGGCTGGCGCCAGGCCAGGCACTTGGTGCAAAAAGAGTTTCATTTGGAAAATCTGAATTAAACACATGAATCGATGATCTGCATATCCGTTACACACTTCCCCCTTTCGTCAGATGAAGTCCCTGTGTGGACATCATCGGACGGCAATCATCAGGATGGGCAGATGACAGGTGAATCGTGATGGTCATGCAGCAGGTGGGTCATGATGACAGGTGGTTCCTGAAGCTGAGGATTCAGCTTGGTGAGGTTCGGTATTGTCTTTGACTTTGCGTCCCTTTTCCGGGGATTCCATCGGAGACCTCCAGCCACAGTTGTCATGAGTTTGGCTGTAGAGGTTTGCATCCGTTGAGTATCCTGTATAGGATGAAGGTCACGCCAAGAGTCAGGGCGGGACCAATGATGGTGGAGATGCACCGTGCAGTGTCGGGAGCAGTCCAGGCTCGGACCGCAGATGACTGGTTCAGAACGGGCTGTCGAGGCTGTGCTTGGAGGGCTGTGTCGACAGGAGTAATGTCAATGTGTTGGGTGGTACCTTTCAGTACTTGGTCCAGCAGGTTGGCACGGGTGGCGGTGTCATGCTGGTCGTAGGTCAGCGTAGCTGAGCGCACAGGAGTGATGACGAGCCATCTGTTACCCACAATCTCTGCTTGCGTTTCTGTGACTTGTGTACGAGGCTTGGCTTCGGCAGGGCAGCGCGTATCGCTGACCCAGGGTTGCAGCTCGCAGATTCCTTCAGAGTTGTGTCTGAGGAAGGGTTTGCTAAGGCAGAGATAATGAATGTCTTTGGTTAAAGTACACATGTGCATGTTTGGGGCCAGGTACAGCTGTGTGTCGCTGTCGTGGTAGGCCACCACATTTGGAATGTGTGTTTTGGTGTGGGTGTTGCTCTTCCACATCCTGACACTGACAATGTCTTTAGGTCTGTAGACTTGGTTTGACTCGCTGATGAGTTGGTTCAGGAGCACGTTCACTTCTCTCTGTTTGGGGTTTACGTGGGAGGCGTAGGAAGGCGCTATCCAGAGAGTTGGCCAGGTGTATTTGTAGCAGGTCAACTGGCATGGTGATGGCGTAAGACAGCACAGTTAACACAAGGCTTAAAGGTATCATGTACGGTGGGGTTTTACTCGTGGTTAGGCTGTCATTGGAGGAGCTAACCTCCCACAGCATGTCTGTTGTTAATGCTGTAAACAGCTGAGTCTGGGTAAAGTCCTTCTGGAAGACAGTAAACAGTGGTTTCAAGGAGTTTACAGTCTGGTTCGCTGCACTGACACTGGACATAACAATGTTAAACATTCTGGCGGCAGCAGCGGCTCTAAGCAAAGCTCCCGGGAACTGTTTGGAGCGGTGGTGGTGTCCACCTAACTCCATTTGTGTAACCGTCACTTTCTCATGTTGGCTGAACAGGTGTTTGACATCGGCCTCAGTGTGAGTGAGGGAGTCTTCTCTCCATCGGAACCTTGTACAGCTGTATTCGGTTACAGTGCTGGGGTAGTGTGCCCTGTCATCGGTAGTCAGGAGTCTCAGCGGTTTTCTCGGTGGCAGCTGTCCTCTCTTTGGCTGACAGCACGGCACAGCAAACCACAGCAGCATCCTGGTACAGATAATAGGGAGAGAGAGAGAGAAAGGGGAGAAAGAAACAAACGAGGGCTGTCTTTGGTTGGACAGGGCAGCCTCTTTGCTTAGTGGGCGGTGACTGGGTTTAGCTCGCCCTCGCCCATGTTTTGCCACATCTTGCTGCTGGCATGACGCTTGACTCAGTGTTTTGTCAGTGGCTCTGGTGCTGCGTGGTGCAGCATATGCTGCGTCATGGAAATATATTGGCAGTATCCCCCTTTTGCTCCGTGGCATTACACGCCCTGGCATTGTGATGTCAGACGGTGCACAACCCACAATATTGTTCTGTGCACGCAGCATGGTTTGTGTATCATGCAGTGGTCTGGGGCTTTGGTTGTCAGTGACTGTAGACTGGTTGCCAGGGTGGATGGAGGGGTCTGAGAGGTGGTAAAGCAAAGTCATTATCAAGGTTTCAGAAGCCCACATGTCCGCTATGTTGGTCTGTGTAGACAACGGAGCCAGCGTAAGCGATTCTGAGGTAGGCAGTTTAGCTAGTAAAGTTCTTGTGCTGTGTGTAATCACTTCAACCTTGAATGTGGGTGGGTGGGTTGGGAGTGACCACAGAATGTTGTTTAGTGTGCCAGTTTTGGCAAGGGTGTCAGTGTGATCTTTAAAGTCCTCGTCTAGACTTGGTAACTTCGAGTGTCCTTTTACCTTCTTCCAGTACACGATCACATTATGTGTTTTTGTGATGTTATCACATTGCTGGAACAGGTGTTGGTGTTTGACATGCTTGTTGTTTGCAAGTGTGAGTCCGAGTTCCACACATTCAGGTGAGGATTGGAAGAAACCCAGCGTGTGGTGTGAGGTTTGACCACCTTGCAGGTTGAGCCGAACAGCGACCCCTTTGGTGTAAGCTGGTACCACCGTACCCTGTTTGTTGACTAAGGTACAGAGGCTTGAACTTGGGCCTGTTGTTAGGGCGTTGTACTCATGGCTGGCTGCTGGGGTTCCCGTGACCTCTGTGACCTGACCGTCTGGCTCTGTGGGAGTTCCCGTGACCTCTGCGACCTGACAGTCTGGCTCTAGCAACCTGTGTGGCTGGAGAGAAAGAGGTTCTCGCACTTGAGCAAAGTCTTTTAGCTGTTTGAAGTTCAGAAAAGGGTCAAAGTGTTCTAGCAGGTCTTTGTCGATGAGCAATGTATGAGTGTTTATTGGTGGGACATACATGGGATGTATTAGACTCATCGGAACGAATGTCAGGTGAATGGAAACAACCTGTTCAAACTGGATGTCATCCTGTCTGTACACCTGTACATTCAGTTCATAAGTTTGAGGTGTAAGAGTTCGATCTTGTCTCTTAGCTTCAAATTGGAGTCTTTTGAAAAGGTAAGATGAGATCACCGTCAGGTTTAATCCTGTGTCGATCAGGTCTTCCCTGTTGACTCCTTTTCGGCCCACCCCCTTTTTGACAAGGCTGCCCAGGAATGTTGGCATCAGGGCAGGTGTGACGATCGGTGGTTGGTGAGGACCGGTCTTGTGTAGCTCGCTGCGAAGGCAGGTAGTCAAAACAGCATTTTCTGGTACCTTGTGTTTGTGGTACCTGGTGTGAGGACCTGTGCTGTCTCGTTCAGGGTGTGCAGCTGTTGACTGTGGAGCTTGGGTGTTATTGTCACTTTGTGCTGTAACAGTTAGCTCTGTGGTCTGTAGATGACGGGCAGTGTTCTGGGTGCTTGGCTCATCTTCCTTGCGAGTTTTCATGTGAAGAAGATCTTTCAGCACCCTCAGGATCTCTGCTGTCTCAGACGTGGCTGCACTGTGTTTTTCTGACGTGGGCTCAGGACTGAGCTTACCAGTGTCGAGTCGAGAGTGGTTCCACTGCCCGATGTTGGGGCTTTGTGTCCTGGATGGTAGGAATCGCTCGCTCTGGTGCGTTGGATGAGCACCATTACGATTGTGTTGCCCTCTGCTGGCTTGGAGCGGTATTGACTCTCTGCAAAAATGTCTGTGACTGTGGTGTTGTAGGGCGCCATCTAGGGTTAACTCCAAGCAGTGCTCAGAGACAGAGACTTTGGGTTTTTTCACAGTCTTTTCACAGATAGTCTTTTGCTTGGTGCAAGCTTTGTGGGCTAAGTTCCGTAACTCTTGTGTAGTCCTGTTACGTGGACACGCTGGGACTCTGAGATGAAAACTCCAACTGGCATGTAGGTTTAGGAGGAACAGAGTTTTTAAGTTGAAATCCTGTTCCATACCTGGTTCGTTGCATGCTCCGAAGTAGGTGTTTCGTAGCTGACTACAGAAAGTCTGTGGGTTTTCAAATCGGCCCTGTTTGAGGTCCATAGCAATAAGGAGCCCATGATCTGAGTTTGGATCAGAGAATTCAAGAATCAAAGTCTGTAGCAGTTGCTGGTAGTACGCTTTGACAGTCTCTGGTTGACGATCCAGAAAGCAATGCACATCACGGCTGGACGTGATTTTTAACAGGTACAATGTGTTCACATCTGTCACGTTAGCGACAGTTTGCAAATGAAAGTCAATGGCTTGTAAAGAAGCATGAACGTCATGTCCTCCTGCAGGATCTGGATTGAATGTAGAGATGCTTCTGGCTAGCTTGTGAAGTTCTCTGTGAGCAGTACAGGATTTAGTGACATGCGTTCTCTGGAAGGGTTCTCTTCCCTCCGTTGTTGACAGATGTTCTTGTAAGCTGGCTGGTGATTTCCTTAGAAGTGAGCTTACATCTCCTTTTCCAGCTCTGGGTTCTTGGCTGAAAGGGTTGGAGTGGCGGCCCGTGAGAAATTTTGTGGTGTGCGTTTCTCCGATGCAGCCACTCTGTAATCTGTGAGATTGTCTCAGTTCGGTGTGAACAGTGTCAAGTTCATCTTGGAGCTCATCTCTCTGCAAAGTAAGCTTGTTGAATTTAGCTCGGGCCGCTTGCAAGTGTGTTTTGCAGGCCCAGGTTTTATAGTCTCTTTCTTTCAGTTCAGTCTCTGCTCTTTTTAGGAGAGCGTCGCCTTGCTGGAGTTTTTTGTTGAGTTCTTTTCTGGCTTCTCTCTCCAGCTGTTCTCTTTGATCTGTGTCGAGGCGAAGATCTTGCAGGGCATTGTGAAGTCTTTCAACTCCTGTCTGTAGCTCTGGATCTGTGTCGTCCTCTTTCTCGCGCTGGTTCTGGGTCTCGAGGAGAAGCTGATCAAGATGACTCTGGGTTGGGGCCTGGTCCTTCCAGGCCTCCTCCGCGATGTTGCTCTGTTCACTGAGCCGTGCCTGGGCGACGAGAATGTGAACTAGGCTTCTGAAGATCCTGGCGAGTTCTCTGTAGTAGTCGCTTTGGTTTGGATCGCGTGCCATCAGTTCATCTAGCTCGGTGTCTAGTTGCTCTGGGTGCTGCAGGTTACTGGCGTCCTTGGGCAGGAAGGGGGTCGTCACTGCTTTCAACCATGTCGAGACGTGGCCCCCGTGGACTGCTGGACTGGATGCCTGGAACATCCTGATTCTCTGTCGGCGAGAGAAGCACAGGACACACACACAAAAAGACCAATGCAAGTTCGTTCTACGTTTAACGAGCTATATTCATACGGGCTGTGCCGTTTATGAGAATTTTGGGGCTGACTGATGCAAACAGTCAGACAGTTAAGTAGCCTATTAACTTGGGTCAACGAAGGACCTGAAATGGAGATTTGACAGGCAGTAGCCTAGCGGGTCGTGTGATGACACCGGCTGCTGGTGGTCGCTCTACTATTTAACTTCGTTGGTGGCTCCCAGGTTACTGTCTCTATGTGAAATGAAAGAAACAAATCACAACAGAACAGAGGGTAGAAAAAGATCAAAGTGAAACACAACACTTGAAATGAGATGAAAACAATAGAAACACAATGTGTTAGTGGGAATAAGGAGGCCTAAGCCTACTGCTAGGTTTTAAGATAGGGCCAACAGGTGAGTGGGCTATCTGGGTAGGAAACCTAGAAATATGGTGTGGCTTAAAGCAGTAAAAGGGTCAGAACACTTAAAATATATCCGGGGGAATATCTAATATTCTGTGGCTTATAATAAGTGGGTAGGTTTTATCACTTTTGGTTCACCTGGTTGAATTGAAGTCATTCAGGTGGGAACCAGTGGCTTGGTCAACCTCCCCGGTGCTCCCCAAACACTGAACCGCAGTGTCCCCGGTCCTCCGTTACTCTGGCGTGGCGCCGTCTCGAACGGCTTGTGACTTTTAGCACAACCTTTGGAGTGCCAAAATTGCTGATGTCTCTTGAGACAAGAGGAACACCGGTCGGGCAGCCTTGCTCACTGGAAACCTGAGATGACTGTCCAATCACCGAGGGAGTTCTACAATCAAATACACAAAGGATGAACAAAGGAAACTTAAAGTTAATTAAGGTTTGGTTTGTTTAACATCAATTGAGTAACTATATATGTAGAGAGGAGAGGTAACAGCTTTACCTAATAATAATAAAACAAAGGAATTATGATAATAATGGTAATTATCAAAATAACCTAAGTCAAAAGAGAGAAGAAAAATAATAAACATCAAATTAAAAGACAGGAATGAAACAAGGGAGAAGGAGTAGCTGGTTTTCACCACAAGGGGGGGGGAGGGGAGTACTGCTTCTCTGTCTTTAACCTGCTGAGCAGAAAACTTAATTCAAATTAAAAATTCAAAACTGGTTTAAATCAAAATTTAAAATAAGCACGTATGAATTTAAAGGAAAATCTGAATAATATCCTATAATAACCCATGATAGCTTGTAAGTTATCATTAATAGTTATGAAATTAATCAAACAGTGTGAGATTAATCAAAGAGGGTAAAAGTGGACATTCAATTCAAAACAGAATGGAAAAGACATAGGTCTGTTAGTCGATTTAACAGGAGACTGCCACTAGATGGCTTACCTTCTAAGTGGGTCAATCAGTGGTTGACCTGAAACATCTAGATTTCCACTATTAAACAATTACATTTTAATTCAAATCATGTTTGAACCAAACTCAAAATAAATGTAAACAGTCAAAGGCAGGGAACATTCTTTTGTTTCCCTGTAGTAATATTCACACGAGCAAAGCTGTAAATGCAAATACTTAACGAGAATTTAGACATCTAATTCAAAAATACATCACAGGGGATTATAAATTAGCAATCAGAGCGCATTATCTGAAATGGCCACAGGATGGCAGCTTTGCACTCATGCAAGCTGGAATCAGAAAGCAAGGCGTACCCTGAAATTTCTAACCCACGCGTTCCTCCTGGTGTTTAGAGAGCGGAATTACAATTTCAATATGACTTAGAAATTTTCTGATCGTTTGTCAGGCTGATTTTCTGCATCAAAAATCACAAGTAACAAACCAAAGGTTTTAATCTCTGAGGTGCTATATTAACATAGGTTGAAGAAGGATCCATTCACTTCCAAAACACAACTGTAATAAATACAGGAATTTTCCAACTGTTGACTCCAATAAACATTTATCAAAATAGCACTTATGATTTAAATGTTTTAGGTTTAAAAATCGGGTAGCTAAGCCAATTTTAGACCAGGAGTTCTTATCGTTTATTTTTTTTTTTTTTTTGAATATCATGTGGTTTACCACGAATTCAATAACGATATTTAATAAGCAAGGCCTTTTTAACTGAATCAGAGGAACATCGCTCAGGTTCAGATTTACATGTTGCAACTATTAAAAGATTTCTTTATCTTTTAATTATTCATATTAAAATGTTCTCACTGTAAAAAGATTTTGGTCTTTCTTAACAGGATACTTTTAACATTATACTGCAGTTTACTTTCATTAAAAATAACAGTGACTATACTGTTAAGTTTCTACAAATATCTAGCGCGCTGACTGACCAGCTTTTTGCCTCAGTCAGTTGAGTGAGTTCGCGTCTTGCGACTTATCTCACAAGTAACGTTACATAATTTCATTGCGCACGTGCAGAAATTATTAAAAACCATATACATAGATTGATTGCTCACAAAACGAAGTTTGAAATGCCCGCGTTCCTCCACCAATTCTGTAGCAACAATGAGTCTTACAGAATAATTAACTCAAATGATATATAGGGAATTTGAATAATTAATCAGGAATATGATTAATTTATATCTCAGATGACAGTTACATTAAATTTGATTATGAAAAATAGCTCAATTGCCTATAACAATAAATAATCACAGGGCACTGTAACTTACTCATTAATATGTCAATATTACATTCTTCATATCAATTATTGTGATATCTCTTACTGTAAATTACTGCAAATCAAACCGTGGTATGTCCAGCAAACCACTGTAGACCTATCAATTTTCAATAAAGTTATCACGCCTTATAATTCAAGGAAAAGTATTCTCTGGCCATGAAAATATTATCCTATCCTTATGATAAATTTAGTTTCTAAATTTAGAGCTTGTAGCTAAAGATCAGACATCTCAGTGACTCGTAATGTGAGTGGGGTGGAGTCCAAGCCAATCGTCAGTATATGGGTTTTTAATAATTAAACTAGTGATACATCAAACTACAAATCACACAGAGTAAATATGCGTACGACAATACAAACAGTAAGCTTTATACAATACATAACGAATCCAAATAAAAGAGAGAGAGAGAGAGAGAGAGAGAGAGAGAAAATAGAATGAGATCACATAAGGAGCTCAGGTATGAAAATCATAGTCAGTAACTTTTGGAAGCCAACAACAAATCAGATCATAGCAACAATTTAAAGCAGCATTTAAATCTCCATAGAAAAGTGATACTTGCATAGCCCAGCGCGTGGCGTGTGCCGGAGGCCATGTGACGCGCGTGCACTCTGCGCTTGATCTTGGCGTGAGCGTGGAGCACGTGGTCCTTTGTTCTGTCCTCGCGCGGTATTTGAAAGGTTCAACAAACAATGTTCCAGAATTCGTCTTCCTTGCGTGGAGAGGCGAATAGTTGAATAAACTTAGTAAAGAAAAGAAAAGAACGAAAACGAAAGCTTCTAAAGGAGCCATTAAAATGGCTTTTTCTCTCAGCCCCTGTGCTAAGGGGGTTTGCGCTATGAGAAGCAACGTTGGAGAGCAGCGTGTCCGAGAACGGAGAATGAGAAAAAGAGGAAGAAGAGCAAGGCGGACCTTGTTCGGTCGTTCTAATGGCTTGAAATGGTTCACGCCCCTTTTTCGCGTAAACAGCCAATGAAAGTCCGCGATCTGAAACGGAGGGAAAAGTTCCTTTGTCTCTGTGAAGACAGCCCCCCCCCCCCCCCCCCCCTGGAGATCTAGGGCTTGTCCAAATTCCAGGGATTATTCTAGCAAGTTTGTAATTCAGATAACATACATATTTCATTACTTTGCTCTAGATAAATGGGTCTGTCAGAGCATGACGATTAGAACAAGACTAAACATAATAGATATATGCGATCAAAACATGAAGTTACATTCAAATGTAGAATTACACATATTTAAAGATTTGCTTAACACATGATAACACTGCAGATGTTGGGAAACATCTAAATGTACCAAAAGGGAATACGTAATACATGTATAAAACATAAAAACAGAAAGTTAATGAATACATTCCATAGAATGCATTGTTCAAAAGAAGCCAGTGATTTGGCTTCTCTCCTGTCCTGTGTGGTCGTAAACTTTTACGACCTGCAAAAGTGGGGGTTGCAGAAACATGGCTCTCTTTGAGAAGGTTAAAGTGAGGAGAGACATTTCCTAAAGTATAAGCTTAGCACTTATACTCTTCACATAACAAGGATTAACCATTTTATGCAATCCATAAACATATTTAAAATACATATTAATAATAAAATGAAAGTAAGGAACTTATACGAAAGGTTTCCTTTGTCTCCAGTGTTGGAATGTGGTTGGGGGTTTTCATTTCTTCTTTGAAGCTCGCATGGGCATCGTAAATAATTTAAGTCCAGCCAGGCTGGCGCCAGGCCAGGCACTTGGTGCAAAAAGAGTTTCATTTGGAAAATCTGAATTAAACACATGAATCGATGATCTGCATATCCGTTACAGAAGCATGAAGTGCTCCAAAATTTCTTGGTAAATGGGTGCACTGACTTTGGTTTTCAAAAAACACAATGGAGCAACACCAGCAGATGACATTGCACCCCAAATCATCACAGACTGTGGAAGCTTAGCACTGGACTTCAAGCAACTTGGGCTATGAGCTTCTCAACCCTTCCTCCACACTCTAAGGACCTTAATTTCCAAATGAAATACAAAACTTGCTCTCATCTGAAAAGAGGACTTTGGACCACTGGGAAAAATCCAGTTTTTCTTCTCCTTAGCCCAGGTAAGTCTCTGACATTGTCTGTGGTTCAGGAGTGACTAAACAAGAGGAATATGACAACTCTAGCCAAATTCCTTGACATGTCTGTGTGTGGTGTCTCTTGATGCCTTGACCCCAGCCTCAGTACATTACTTGTGAAGTTCTCTAAAATTCTTGAATTCATTTTGCTTGACAGCTCTCGTAAGGATGCAGTTCTCTTGTTTGGTTGTGCATCTTTTTCTTCCACACTTTTTCCTTCACTCAACCTTCAGTTAACATGCTTGGATACAGCACTCTGTGAACAGCCAGCTTCTTTGGCAATGAATGTTTGTGGCTTACCCTCCTTCTATAGTGTGTTAATGATTGTCTTCTGGACAACTGTCAGATCGGCGGTCTTCCCCATGATTGTGTAGCCTAGTGAACCAAACTGAGAGACCATTTTGAAGGCTCAGGAAACCTTTGCAGGTGTTTTGAGTTGATTAGCTGATTTGCATGTCACCATATTCTAATTTGTTGAGATTTGTTGAGCCATATATATATATATATATATATATATATATATATATATATATATATATATATATATATATGTGTGTGTGTGTGTGTGTGTGTGTGTGTGTGTGTCTGCTAGCATGCTACATTATTTTTGTCAACAAAATGACAAGACTTTAAACATAAAAAGACTTTACATAAAACATGTTATAATAGAGTTCCTAAAGCTTAAATAAAAAGCTCAAAAAATGTAATCGCTCAAATAATATAATGTTTTCTGAATAAGGCTGATGCTAAGAAATTGGTAATAATATCAGCAGTTGTCTGATATAATATCTTTCTTCTTTCCGAATAATCCAATCAAAGTTATATTAAAAACTGTCCTTGTGCTTGCAAGCCTTTCAATGGGGTAAGCGGGTGTTTGTTGTGCCACGTCTTCCGGTTCTCCACAGTCAGCAGAAGTGAGAAAAAAAAAAGAATATTTATCTTAAAAAAACACATGAATTTGCTAAAGGAGGCCTTTATTCAACCCCCCGAGCCGTGTGAGGGACATTTTATTACAGATGCATGCACTTTAGTTCATGTCTCCTGAACTGTTTACAACAAACACCTTCTTACCTCCATTGAAAGGCTTGGAAGAGCAAGGACAATATTTAATATAACTCCGATTGGATTATTCAGAAAGAATAAAGTAACATACCTAGGATTCTTCGAGGGTGAGTAGAAGATGGATGAATTTTCATTGACGGGTAAACTAACCCTTTAACACTTGAACTTTAAAATACTGACTGACAGTTAAAGCTCATTCACACAAAGGATGAAACCTATAACTATAAAAGATAGTTTTAAAGACCAAGCTACATATAAAAGAATAGCACTGTCCACACCACAACTAAAATGCCACAGAGGAGCAATATTTTTAGAATCACAACAATTTGATAAACGAAACATTGACGTCCAATCAGAATCCAATGTGCTGATTTACAGCACTCCAGCACTTATAATAAGCATAACATCATTGTGTGTTTTTTGTAGCGTAATTCAATAACTGTGATAATACCGTATTGAGATAAAAAACATAGATGGTACAGACATCAGAATTTAGCTTTTGTATTTGAATTGTGTTGAAACTAAATAGAACTGGCCTTAAATTAAAAGATTAACTGTAACCATGTGAAATCAAAGGCAACAACTGCATAGTTCTACAATCAAAACAACAATCAACACACATTCAATAAGATGTTTCTTAAACAGCATTTAGTATTTGTTTTAGTTTTTACATTTGGTTTATAAAAAAAAAAAAGCTTTACCAGTGAGAATAAAAAAAAAAGTATGCTATATAAATAAATGATTGAAAAATGTTAAAATCAAATAATGTTGGTGGGAATAAAACAGATGCAAAGTGTTTCATTGGTCCAATTAAAAACAAAATAGGGTAGTGATTCACATCTATATTTTTTTACTTGAGCCAATGAAGAAATATATATATTTGACTTGAGCAAATAGTTATATATATATATAGATGTGAATCATTACCCTAAAATTGTTTCATTGGATGTATGAAACACTTTTTTCAGTGTGCTACAGCAGGTGATTTTTAAATCAAATTAAGTCAATGTATTTTTAAGGTAAAAAAAAAAAAAAGAACTGATGTTTACATCTGGCTTTTCAAACGTGTTTGCAAGTTATACTTTACAAGAAAAAAATAACTGCGTTTTGTCACAGTTTAGTCGGTTTCACAAATAACATTTTTACCTTAAAAATACAACCATTTGTATCAAGTTTTTGTATCAAAAAGCAGCATAAATTATGCACTCCAACAGGTCTCTCTGAGTCTTATCCATTTCTCAGTAATGTTTTTTCTCTATCCAGTTCAGCAGCAGCAGAGACGTGCTTTGCTTTCCTTTGTTTAGGCCATTCCTCAACCAGTTTTGTGGCAGGGAATGTTTGATGACATAATCAAATACTATAGATAATGTGCTTTGATAAAATGGGACAAAAGTTAAACTGTTATTTCTAAAACTGAAAATAGCCTAAAATGAGATCCAAACAGTGCAACAGGAATGGAAGCATACTGGTTTGAGGCCAGACAGGAATAATAATTATTTCCTGAGGAAATTATAGACTCAACCAAGCATTCCACAATGTACCAAAGTATTTGAGAATATAAGGCCATTAAATATGGAATGTATCTCTCATAATTTTTGCCTATGTATCATCAAAGGGACTACTGTTGTATGGATCTACATATATTCCTTACAAAAAAAATAAAGACTTATTTTATTTAAAGACTTATAAAGACTTATTCATAATTAAAATTATGAGCATCCCAGGAAGAATTTTGAGGAGTTCTGTGTGACTGCATCAGTAAGACAAAGGAACAGAAACAGAGCGCATAAAATATTTAAATTACCTATTGGTTGGTTTAGAGTTAGGTTTCTCTTTCTGAATTACTGCTATTAAAATTGGAGTTTAGAAATATACACAATTACAGATTATTTTTTTCCTGATGTTTACATGTCAGTGAATCCACACAATACATAGAAGTGTAAAATGTTAGAGAAATACATTGATAAATATATATTTTTTTAACCATTGTCTGAATGATAAATTACACTAAATTAATATGATAACTGTCATATTCATATATATATATATATATATATATATATATATATATATATATATATATATATACACACACACACACACTACAATTTATTTTAGTTTTTATTAAAATACTTGTGCACACCTTACAAATTCCAGCATATGCATGGATGCACTCACATTCAACAGTTACTCACTCACTCACCCTTCCCCTCCATCTGCAACTCTCCCTCATTCTCCAATTCCCCCTCTTTTCACTGACCTTTTAAATCTCCACTTGAACAAAAGAGACAAAAAGAGCTGGACAGCTTTCTCTCTTTCCCCCCGTTGAAGGGGAACAAACACACATTCACAAGACTACAACCTGTCATTCCACAGACACAGGCCTGAAGTACATGTACAGATATGCACCACTATATCACTGTACATCTCAGACTTTGTTATCTCTGTTATTAGGAGTGAGTTTCTCATCATTTAGGCATTTTGTTCCTATAAACAGGAAAACTTCAACAAGCTTTATCAAAACACTTAACCCAACTCTAATGATATACTTAATTACCAAATAAGATAATTTTTTTTGTGTCTCTTCAGAAGACTTGATTCTTAGGGATTACTTTCACAATGTTTTTATGTACTTTTGAATTTTAAAAATGTTACATAGACTTTCAATGGGTGTGTGACGAGTGGGGTGGGGCCGAGAGTCATGGGAACCGTCGAGGCCAGTGGAGTGATTGGAGATGAGCGACACCTGCTCGACCCACCAGTCTCGAGTCCCACGGAGGAGATGGAAGGATATAAAACTGGAGCGACGACAGTGAAGGATGAGAAAGGACCAGGTCTGTGCTTTATTTTATGTTTTGTGTTTATTTTGATTATTAAAGTCTTGTTTTGATTGTCCGCTGGTTCCCGCCTCCTTCTTCCCGATGATTATGAAGGTTTAATTCATTACAGGGTGAAAAAAATTTGATGAGAGAAAAAAAAAAATCTTAATTTGTGCAGCTAAATGACTGGCAGGGAGAAATCAAAAGTTGTTTGATTGGCTAAAGAAAGGAGTGGACTGTGACCTGTTTTTATTTTACAGTTTACAGAGCCTTGGGATGCCACAGAGATAGCGTTATATCTCTTGACATCTATTTCCATGTTGTGTTGTAAGGAAGTAGGGTAATATTGTACTCCATAAACCCTAAAAACACATAGAAATTGGCCATAACATTCTTGTAACCAGCTAGAACCCCCTAGTGATGCTCAGCACCCAGCCAAAACAGCATAATAACCAACTATAACACCCTGAAAACCAAACACTTCAGCAAAAAAATATGCATGGTGTTTTCATCCAATGCTGTCTCATATGAAGACACTCAACATGAAATTCATCTCATTTTAGCATTTCAGTTGATAAAAATCATTATACAGAAACAACAGTCTTCAAGGCATCCCGTCAATGTATTAAATCATAAATCCAGAAAGCTATAGCAAAATACTATTGTAATGTAAAAGAATATTGTACTAATACATTTGTTTTATGAATTAAAACAATTCAAACTGCTTTTTGATTATTAAATTTGATTAAACAATTAAATGGGAATCCAGAAAATTTGGGGAAAATAAAACAGAATGGGAGGGGGGGGGGGTGTTCTGTAGGGCCCTAGAAATGTGATTTATATTCAATTTTAAATAAGCATAATTTCAATTAATTAGACATGAAAATTAAAAAAAATTCTAACCATTGAAATGGAATTCATAAAAGTTAAAATAGAATCCAGAAAAGCCTTTCAAGACCCCATCCTATGCACCACAATATCACAGAAAACTCAAGATAAGCTCTTTTGGCTATGAACAGTGTTAGGGTACTATGTTTATGGGGAATGTCAAAAAAATAAAATAAAATAAATAAATAATAAACTTTAAACTAGACTTTGTGAAGCCAACATCAATGTTTGTCTTGACAAACTTTACTTTGAGTTAAATCTTTTCTATCATAAGACAATCATTGAATTCATTTTATAAACTGTATAATGGAACTACCGAGAAAATCAATGTTTAAAATGTGCTCATGTATAGATGGGAAATATAATGTTCCTAATCTCACTACTCACAGGCCGCAACAACCTTACTTTTGAGGGGCTTGGGCAACTCTTTTGATCTTGGCATGATGGTGCAATGTACTTCACTGTTAATACCATGTATGGAATTTATTGGCGATTCTGAATGGTATGGTACTTGCTATCGGGTGTCTGTTAGATGAGATCAGTGGAGAAGAGGACTGAATAAAAACACATCATTCACTAGCACAGTTACTAGAATTTAAAACCCTTATTAAAAGGCTTGGTAAACTGTTGAATACAGTAGATGCAATACACTCGGTATTGCGCACACACAATATCTCTTTTTTGTGCTCTAAACTTTTCATTATGGTGCGAGGGTTCATCTGTGACTCAAGAAAGAGATACTGCAGTAAATCACACCATCATATGTAAAGCACCCAGAATGTGTATAAAATGCTTTTAAGCCGCTCTGCATTGGAGCCTTTCATACTGTTTTTGTAATGAAAGATAATTAAAGCTACACTATGTAATTTTTCTGTAATGCACACGTACATCAGTAATTGATGGGATGGATTTAATGGGAAACTGCATACTATGTGTTTTAAGTCATATTGCTTGAGAGTATTATAAGTAGTACTGTTACTCTTCATGAAATTTGCCATTAAATTCACCCACACAGAACAGTAGAGGCAAAGCACAATTCACGTTTTTACTAAAACAATGTTCCTCCTGTAGTTTTTACGTTTAGCCTATATTATGGTTTTATTGTATGTATTATGTCTGTTGTCCTAGTAAATAAAACATTGTTAATAAAGTGTATATATTTATTTAGTAGCAATATCTGTATTAAAAGCTATCATCATATATTTTATGTATTTTAATGTTTTCTCTTCATTTATAATGATGAAGCAGTGTGTAGTAAGCACATTAATAAGTTAAAGATAGTCTGAACTGAAAAAAAAAAAAAAAGATTGTATCGGGAAACACTCAAGGTAGCAATATGTGTATCAAACATGAAAAAGTTTTAATCAAGCCATGTTTTGTTACATTTTGTTAATTAAAGCTACACAACTCTACAATATGTACATTCTAAGTATCATTTTAAATTTCAAATTATCATTTCAAAGTAGATATGAATCTTTTTCATATTTGAACTTACTGTGTTTAACAGTATGCACAAAACACTAAGGCATACACCTCGTGTGAGAAGTTTGTAATTTTCACTGAAAAATTGGGTTTGACATTTTGATTAAACTTTATGAAGTCAAAACAAATACAAGAAACATACATGGATTAATCATTCATGTTCATTTCGAGACCAAAATGATTTTACAAATTTTATAAAGGAATTTTCATAATTCAGTTTATATTTTCATTATTTCGGTATATATCTATGTACAAAAAAAAAAAAAAAAAAAATGTTTTGCCCAATGCTAGTATGATAATTTTGTCATTTACACACTCTCATGTTGTTCTAAAACTATGGAAACTATAGAGTTTCTCTTCTGGGGAAAAAATTATAGTAATATTTTATAACAAAAGTGAAAGGGCCCTAGGTATGTCAAAAATTCCAAAAAATAACACAAGAAAGTGGTCCATATGACTCGTGCCCTATTAATGCCAAATGTAAAGAGGACAAGACCCCTGCATAAGACCTCTGAGGTTTAGAAGAAGAGTTATGATAGCAGTTGGATGCAGAGAAGTGTTATCATCAATGCCAATTTTTGCCTAATGTCAAAACAAATATGATGCTTTAGCACCACCAAATACAGTACTATCTGTTGCAGCAAATATGTCTGGACACTAGATATAAATATTTTTTAATTAACTTTTTTTTTTTTTTTTACTTGTGATAAATGTTTACAATAAGTTATTTGTAGATATGCATTATCCTAAATGCTATAGTTACTAAAACAAAATAAATGCATTTAAAATAAATTAACTTCAAATTATTCATAGCCTTTTTTACATAAAACATTATATATCTTAGTATAACAAATATGCATCTTCAAGAACAATGGTATTTAGTTAAAAGATACTATTACTTTGAATCCACGATTCGTGTAATCACAAGGTAAATCATCTACAATTTAAAGTACTTGAAGAATCTCATGGAGTTTGGGTCACATTAGCGAAGCCCATTCACAACCGGAACGAGTAAGTTTACTCGAAAAACAAATCTCCTCGACTTCGACATGAATATAACAACACGATATTAAAATGTATACACTAATGTA
Source organism: Carassius gibelio (assembly GCF_023724105.1). Classification (NCBI taxonomy): domain Eukaryota; kingdom Metazoa; phylum Chordata; class Actinopteri; order Cypriniformes; family Cyprinidae; genus Carassius; species Carassius gibelio. Next base: position 19,765,459 of record NC_068401.1, on the reverse strand, counting down.
ACTTATAGTGTAAAACATTTACGTAACAATTATCACCTTCTATCCGCATTAATCTGCTTTTGTGTTTGGAAAAAGTTTATCCAACTTGGACGATTTTTGAACAACGCACATTCGCAGGCTGACCACAGTATCCACTGTGTGATTTACTCGGTTTAAGGAACAAAAAAATAATTATACAAAATTAAAAAGATAAAAACATAACATTGATGATTAAGACATTCCGATTATTTTTGTTTGCAAATGTCGGTCGCTTGGTTTTAGTAAAAATTATGTCCATTTAAAAAATATTGCTTAGCAATTTACTGATCCTTTTCACAGTCTGAAAATGTTTGATATACAGAAATGAATCATTAGAAGGGAAACTAGAGAAAAAAGTTGTTCCATGAGAGGCGACCCAGAAGTAGTTGAAAATTGGTCAGATACTTTGAGTTTTTTATTTATTTATTTTTTTTCATTTTTTTATTTCTTTCTTTCTTTCTTTTTCTTTTTTTTTTAAAGTCTATGATTAAAATAGGTTGCCCAAGAGAGTATGCTGTTATTTTTTGCAGGGTTGCCTACTCTATGGCCAGATGGTCCGTGTATCATCCGATCATTCAATTATTCCATTTAATCTGGAAAACCAAAAAACGAAATAACGAATCAATATTTTGTTTTTCTGTTTTTCTGTATGAACCAAATATTAAAAACTGACGTTTGTTTCATTGCTTTCAGCTCGAAACGGGAAATATAATAAACAAGGAAACCAAAGCGAAATAATGGATCAAATTTACGTTTTCTCAATTGTTCTTTATTTGTTGTAGTAGGTCTAACTATTTCCCACGGTGCCGTCCTGCTTGCTTTGCGCATGCGCAGTGGATAGTTTCAAAGGAATTGCGCTTACTTCCGCGTATTCCTCGCGGGGATAAAGAACACGTTTTTTTTAATGATCACAGGCATAGTTACAGTATGTCCAATAACAATACAACACGCTCTAATAGATTATATTGGTTAATATAATGTAATAAACCAATCAGAGATGGTTTAAATGTCCTTTGAAATCACGCTAACCGCTTGTTTTGGTATGTGAGGCATTTTAAGCGATCATTAATTAAAACATTTATATTAGCAGATTATTTTATTAATAATGAGATCAACAAAAGCAATCAAAACGATATATATATATATATATATATATATATATATATATATATATATATATATATATATATATATATATTCGTTTTGGTTTTAGGACAGCTTTGATTAAAAGATTTGATCCACTTCAAACGTTGACTACTTTATACACACACACACACACACACACAAACACAGAGAGAGAGAGAGAGAGAACAAGTAGTTAGAATATAAATATTTAGAATATATAAAGAAAGTGTTTTTGTTAATCTTAAGTAGGCTAGATAGAAAACGAACAGAGAGCAAGTAGAGGGTCAAGCGTTTTCTTTATTTAAATGCAAACATGTAAACAAATATGTACAAAATTATGTGAAGTTACATATTTACATTATTTTTACAGTTATATTGTGTTACATATAAGTAGTAGTTTTCAGATGTGAATGGGTGGGGGGTATTTTCTTGACGTCATCAAACCAAAGTAACAGCAAGCGTAGACTTATGTATCATTCCTGAATCCTGATATGAATCAGTCTTTGAAAGACCTATTATTATAGACAGTTCAGTGACAAATTATTAAACACAGACACTTGAATTTATTCCTGAAAGAATCTGAATCTTGGACGAATAGATTGAATAAAAGGCTTCTTTATTAACACAGTGACTTACCGACACCTAGTGGCGATATTACTTTCAGAAGTATCGTAAAGTAGGCCTATCATTTCATTTTGTCATTACATATTTCTGTGTTAAAAATGTTGTATTAAACATTAATCTCATTTCATTATACAGTTGTAATTGCTATGTAAAGGCATGTCTGATCAGCATTAAACTGTAAACAGGCCTAATAATACATCTAAAATCAACTTCAGTAGCAGCTATCTCTGAAGGCTTAATTAATACTGATTTAATTATTACATGTATTCCAATTTAACATTATCATCATCATTAAGAATTTAACATTAAGGATGAGATAAATACAAACCCGATTCTCAAAAAGTTGGGACGCTGTACAAATTGTGAGTAAAAAAGGAATGGAATAATTTACAAATCTGATAAACTTATATTCTATTCACAGTAGAATATAGATAATATATCAAATGTTGAAAGTATTGGCTCATTTTGGTTTCATGAGAGCTACACATTCCAAAAAAGTTGGGACAGGTAGCAATAAGAGGCCGGAAAAGTTAAATGGACCAATTTGCAACTTATTAGGTCAATTGGCAACATCATTGGGTATGAAAAGAGCCTCTCAGTGTCTCTCAGAAGTCAAGATGGGCAGAGGATCACCAATTCTCCCAATGCTGCGGTGAGAAATAGTGGAGCAATATCAGAAAGGAGTTTCCCAGAGAAAAATTGCAAAGAGTTTGAAGTTATCATCATCTACAGTTCATAATATCATCCAAAGATTCAGAGAATCTGGAATCATTTCTGTGTGTAAGGGTCAAGGCCAGAAAACCATACTGGATACCCATGATCTTCAGCTCTTAGACGGCGCTGCATCACATACAGGAATGCTACTGTAATGGAAATCACAACATGGGCTCAGGAATACTTCCAGAAAACATTGTCGGTGAACACAATCCACCGTGACATTCACCGTTGCTGGCTAAAACTCTATAGGTCAAAAAAGAAGCCATATCTAAACATGATCCAGAAGAGCAGGTGTTTTCTCTGATTCAAGGCTCATTTAAAATGGACTGTGGCAAAGTGGAAAACTGTTCTGTGGTCAGACGAATCAACATTTGAAGTTCTTTTTGGAAAACTGGGATTCCATGTCATCCGGACTAAAGAGGACAAGGACAACCCAATTTGTTATCAGCGCTCAGTTCAGAAGTCTGCATCTTTGATGGTATGGGGTTGCATGAGTGTGTGTGGCATGGGCAGCTTACACATCTGGAAAGATGAGCACCATCAATGCTGAAAGGTATATCCAAGTTCTAGAACAACATATGATCCCATCCAGATGTCGTCTCTTTCAGGGAAGACCTTGCATTTTCCAACATGACAATGCCAGACCACATACTGCATCAACTACAACATCATGACTGCATAGAAGAAGGATCCGGGTACTGAAATGACCAGCCTGCAGTCCAGATCTTTAAAGAGGAAGATGTGACAAAGAAGACCTAAGACAGTTGTGCAATTAGAAGCCTGTATTAGACAAGAATGGGACAGCATTCCTGTTCCTAAACTTGACCAACTTGTCTCCTCAGTCCCCAGACGCTTGTAGACTGTTATAAAAAGAAGAGGGGATGCCACACAGTGGTAAACATGGCCTTGTCCCAACTTTTTTTGAGATGTGTTGATGCCATGAAATTTAAAATCAACTTATTTTTCCCTTAAATTGATACCTTTTCTCAGTTTAAACATTTGATATGTCATCTATGGTGTATTCTGTTTTTATTCACAATGTCACAATTTTTTTTGGAATCGGGTTTTATATTTAGGCCTAATACGACATTCCGTTTAAATGGTTAATAAAAATGATTTGTGATAGAATATGACACTGATAGAATAATTTCTAGTGAGTGCAGGTTTGGAGTAAATTAATTTCATTTTTCAGATTTCAAAATTAAATAAAAAAAGATGTGGATGAAACCCTGATTTTATGCTTCACAAAAACTACAGTTTTCTTTAGGCTATTCATTTATTTTAGGTGAGAATTAAGAATAAAAATATTCTGCTGGCAGAATTTGGAAGAATACAAATCATTAAAGCACAAAGATCTGCATTTATCTACATAGCTGCTAAATATAATTTTTCACTTGCTGCCTTTCCAACCTAAGGAAATAGGCAGCAGAATTCTGCTCACTTGTCGCCAATTCAGACGAGATCTGATAAAGCCATGGATTTACAGTAGGCCTACTAAATGTATAGTTACACTCTAAAAACGGCTGGGTTATTTTTCAACCCAAAATGCTGGGTTGAGTCTCTTGGGTCATTTTGTTGGGTTATTTAATTTGTTTTTAAACACTTTTGGGTAGTTTCAATTTACCAGGTGTTGGGTTAAACCTGCTGGGTTGCGTCGCTGGGTTGTTTCAGGCCAGCGCTGGGTTATTTAACGCGCCTTGAAGATGTTTAAATCGCTCCCCAAACCGCTCCTCAGGGTATCTTCCGTCCATTTCAAATCCGTTTCAAATTAAAAAACAGAAAACGAAAGACTCAAGAGGATTAAAGTGAGAGAACGTTAATTCAATAACGAGAAATGGAAAAATGGCTTGTTTATTCGTTATTCCATCTAGGTAAACAAACGGAAAATGAGTTTTTGATTTGATTTCTCATTTTGTCGTTTGGGGTTTAAAAAACGGCTTATGGCTTCAATATTTCATTCGCACTTGTGGGCGGAGCTGAAACGCTCCTTTCATCTGATTGGTCGGATCGCTCCGCCTTCAACTCGAGCTTACATTCTTTCAGAATAAGAGTCTTATAAGAGTAGTGTCTGAAACCACCGCTCACTGTTAATTAACATAATATTTGAGTCAGATGTTGCTGCGCACATAATTCGTGCTGCTGTGGCTTGCAAGTCACCCCTTTAAATTATTTCTAGGTTATAGTATTGTATGAATATTGTCCCACTGCAAATACAGTGCAATTAGTTCTGTCTCCATGGATAAAAGTGAAGTGGAAATAAAAATCAATAATAGACTGAACAGTTCCATGATAATATGTCTGTAACATTTACCTCTCTCGTCTTTTAAGTCAAAAGGCACTAGACATTAATAATTAATTGTGGAAATTAATATAGTTAAATTTATTAAATAAATTAGAATTTTTAATTTTATTACAAACTAAATTGAATGATGTTTCTCTTTTAGTCTTCTTTGTTGGCCTTGAGAAAGCCAACATATATTTGAACATAATTATTATTATCTATTATGAGAGTAATTGAAATCGCCTAAAATTTTTATGTTTCACCAAATTCAGCTCAGATCTTCAGACTCACCTGACTAGTTGCTGTAACTGGTCAGACTTTTTCCTTCTAAAAAAAAATCCAAGTGACTTTCATTATCTGAGCAATGAAGGTCTTACACTTAATGTCCACTAGAGGGGGAGACAGGAATTCTATTTACGTAAGTTTAAATGACAAATAAAAACATTACCATGAATATGCCATATCTGTGTAACACAGGTTCTTCAATGATAGATGGTGTGGTAGGGGGGTATACCTTAGCCAAATGATAACTGTATAATAGAAAACAACATTAACTACTGCAGCTGGTGCCAAATAAAAATGATTATGTTTTGGAAAACTGCAAGTCAAATGTACTTGCACAAATGACTTGCTGTTATATAATACCCCTTATGCGTTGTTGGGGACGTTTTCGTCCACTAGAAGTTGAGCCTTATTTTGGCCACAACTTTCTCTGTGTTTCAGCTAATGGAATGATTTTTGGTGACAAATCTTATTTTGACATATATTTTGGGAAAATGCTTGAAATCAGTTACATCATTTATGAACTTGGCAATTAAAGAGTTAAAATATTGGATTTTAAAAAAAACATTTGGTAGTTTTGATCAGGACTGAGGTTGATTAATAGATTTATGCAAAAAAAGAAAATATTGAAAAAAAATATATTTGTCTGATACATTTTTATAGCAGTTTAATTGAGTGGATGTTTTCATCCCGAACATAATGAAAGGGTAGTGAATTTGAACAATGCACAAGGGATACATAATAATTTTTATTTGGCACCAGCGGCAGTTAATGTTGAAAGCTAACAGGAGTGTGGTGGGGTGCGAGGTCTGTTTTGACCAATGGATGGAGACCTCAAGGCAGTGGCCTAAATGCTGATCTAAAGATTTTGTCTTTATAAATTACAGTTTACATTGTACTTACTGAAGTACACCTCTGCATGCAGACACCCAACTGTACAAATGCATTTATAGATTTAAAACTCAGTCCTGAACCGGGAGAACCATGTTGTGCAGAGTACAGTTCCAACACACTTGCTTGGACATTGCTACTGATCCTGAAGACCTTGCTTATTTTAGGTGTGTTTATTTGGGGTAGCTAAACTTTGCAGGACACTGGCCATCCAAGAGGAGGACTGAGAGTCCTGACATTAGCATTTACATTCAGTGCATGTGATTTATCAACACCGAGTACATCTTAAAATGTACAGCTCATGAAAAATAAAAGTTCCAGATGGACAAACGTTAAATGCATAAACCAGTGTGAATAAAAAATAAATCTTAAAATAAATTTGGAGGTAGGTTGAAAAAGCCAGAATGGGAAGTTTTAAGTAAAGCTTGAAGTGTGAAGTTTATTCTTGTACACAGATATGGCATATTCATGGTAGTACACATGAAATTAATGTATTTATTTGTCATTTAAACTTACGTAAATGTAATCTAGTGGGCATTAAGTGTTAGACCTTCATTGCTCAGATAATGAAAGTCACTAGGATTTTTTGAGAAGGAAAAAGTCTGACCAGTTACAGCAACAAGTCAGGCGAGTCTGAAGATCTGAGCTGAATTTGGTGAAACATTAAAATTTTAGTCGTTGTCAATTACTCTCATAATAAATGATAATCATGTTCAAATATATGTCGACTTTCTCAAGGCCAACAAAGAAGACTAAAATAGAAACATCATTAAATTTAGAATGTAATAAAACTAATATTACTAATTTATTTCATAAATTTAACTATATTAATTTTCCCAATTAATTATTAATGTCGCACACACCTACCTAGTGCCTTCTGACTTAAAAGATGAGAGTGGTAAATGTTACAGACATATTATCATGGAAATGTTCAGTCTATTATTGATTTTTACTTCCTCTTCACTTTTATCCAAGGAGACAAAACTATTTGCACTGTATTTACAGTGGGACAATATTCATACAATACTATAACCTAGAAATAATTTAAAGGGGTGACTTGCAAGCCACAGCAGCACGAATTATGTGCGCAGCAACATCTGACTCAAATATTATGTTAATTAACAGTGAGCGGTGGTTTCAGACACTACTCTTATAAGACTCTTATTCTGAAAGAATGTAAGCTCGAGTTGAAGGCGGAGCGATCCGACCAATCAGATGAAAGGAGCGTTTCAGCTCCGCCCACAAGTGCGAGTGAATTATTGAAGCCATAAGCCGTTTTTTAAACCCCAAACGACAAAATGAGAAATCAAATCAAAAACTCATTTTCCGTTTGTTTACCTAGATGGAATAACGAATAAACAAGCCATTTTTCCATTTCTCGTTATTTAATTCATGTTCTCTCACTTGAATCCTCTTGAGTTTTTCGTTTTCTGTTTTTTAATTTGAAACGGATTTGGAATGGACGGAAGATACCCTGATTTACACGGACCCCAGATGCGTGAGAGTTGGCAACCCTGTTTTTTGTGGCCCCTTTTTTGATAACTCTATTCTCTGACTAATGTCTATTCATGTATGGATGCTTTTCAAATAATAATAATAATAATAAAAAGATTATGCTAAAAAAAAAAAGATCAAGTCTAAATAGAACTCAGATCTCTTTGTTTTTGTAATATAACATTTTTTAAAAAGGACATCAAATTAAAAAAATTCTTAAAAAAAAAAAAAAAAGAAAATTTTAAAAGTCAAAGTCAAAGTCACCTTTATTTATGTAGCGCTTTAAACAAAATACATTGCGTCAAAGCAACTGAACAACATTCATTTGGAAAACAGTGTCTCAATAATGCAAAATGATAGTTAAAGGCAGTTCATCATTGAATTCAGTTATGTTATCTTTGTTCAGTTAAATAGTGTATGTGCATTTATTTGCAATCAAGTCAATGATATACTTGAAGCCTGCCCTCTGAGAAATCCTGAAAACGTTGTTATAAATTGAAGCAATTCCTACCCCTTTGCCTTTTAGACGTGGCTCTTGTTTATAACAGTAATCTTGGGGGGTGGACTCATTTAAAATAATGTAACCATCAGGTTTTAGCCAGGTTTCTGTCAAACAGAGTACATCTATATTTTGATCAGTGATCATATTATTTACAGAAAGTGTTTTCGTAGAAATGGATCTGATATTCAATAAGCCAAGCTTTATCATTTGTTTATCCATATTGCATTTGTTTTTTATTTGTTGAACCTCAATTAAATTGTTAATCTTAACTTGGTTTAGACGTTTTTTGTATTTTCTACTTCGGGGAACAGACACAGTCTCTATAGTGTGATATCTAGGTGAAAGAGTCTCTGTGTGCTGAGAAGAGTAACAAAATATTTTACAATAATTTGTTGTTGTTGATTGTTACCCATGAACCATAAGCTTTGCCCAACTGCACATATGGTCTCCTCATTTTGCATTAAAATGTGATTAAATCACATTTAATGTCAGAATTTTGCCTATATAGATTTTACACATGTAAGGTTAATTATTTAGAATTGGGACTTTTCCTGCTTTTTGAAAGCACTCATCTTCATTACAGGATAAAACAGATCAGTTGTCTAGATGCCATCCTTCAGAATTTACACTTCTTCGTGGAACTGTCAAGTAATTGTAACATGTAAAAACAAAGTACAGTGCTCACACACTGCTCTCTGGAAGAAAAGAAGAGTATCAGTTATCGTGGAGTTTTCTGGAGACATGTCTCACAAGTGGCATTTTTGTAGCTGTCTCTTGATGAGCCTCATTGCACATGATGTAAACCATTGGAAGACTACATATGATTTTCATTCATTTGCATTTATATACATTCATTTTTATGCTATCAAAATACTATAATTATAATTAGCATTACTGATATGAAGGCAGTAATGGAAAAATAAGGAAAATATTGGTTTCACTGTATTTACACCATCACTGTGAAGAACTAATCATACAGGTTTACCACTGTCACCTTCTCTTCTACATAGAGAAGGGGTCAAGCTGGGAACTTTGGGAAGCCTTAGAACGACTGTTGGGGGGCCTTCAGGAACAGTGTCCCAACCACTGGACCACTAATTATTGCTTAAGTTGCATGAGTGCCCTCTCCTGGTGGAACCCTATGCATTGATTTTAAAAGAACACCCTTGGATTTTCACTCCTGTTCCTGGAGATCTACCTTCCTGCAAAGTTCAGCTCCAACCCTAGTCAACACCTGAACCAGCTAATTAAAAATCTTCAGGAGCACTTGATAATTATAGACAGGTGTGTTGAGAAGGTTTGGAATTGAACTCTGCAGGAAGGTGCAGCTCCAGGAGCAGGATTTAGCATCTTTGCTCTTGGAACCTACTATGGAGAATAAATACTATTTATTATCTGATTTTTCTTTTGATCTTATTTTATGCACCATTGAAATGTAGGTTAATTGCAATTGAGCCACAATCAAGCTGTATTGTGGGGATGGAACTAAAGCATTTGAATCAAGTCACATTTATTCATATGGTGCTTTATACAATACTGTTTATGTCAACTCCGCTTTACAAGGTCAACAGGAAAATAGTTTGTCAATAATGCAAGATGACAATGACAAAGAGAGTGTTTTTTTTTTTTTTTTTTTACTAAAGTCAATTCATTGATGATTCAGCAATGTCACCATCCAGTTCAGCTCTCTTCTAATAGTTTCTATGCAGTCAATCAAGTGTCCACAACCAAGCAAGCCAAAAGCAACAGACAGTGGCAAGAAACTAAAACTTCACTGGTGACAAAATGGAGAAAAAAAGCTTGGGAAAACCAGGCTCAGTTGTGGGGGGTCAGTTCTACTCTGACCAGATGAATCCAGCATAGCATGGTTTTTCCATGTAGAAACCCTGAAGTCTGATTGAGCAGAAGATTCATCTGGTCCCATGGTCTTGTACCAATGGTCGTTGAGGTGGCAAGGTCTTTGCTGGAGATCTGTCTCTGGGGCTCATCTAGGTGACAAACCAAAATTCTGGTCAAAAATCAAAGGATTGAAGGTCTGGATTAAGTTTTAAAGTGGTCATTTGTAACAATTTATATATTTGTAATTTTGACAGTATTGTATTAGATTTATATTAATCTTTTTTTATAATTTTTTATATAGTTTATGCAACCACGTTATGATTTATCATTTGACTTTTATCAGGGAAAAAACTTCAAAGGTCTTGGGGAAAAGGTAACGATCTTTGGTCCATGTTAGCGGTAGGTGGCAGTAATGCATTATGTCAGTTTGCGTTCCACGGTTTAACGAAACAAGAAGAAAGAAGAGGTAACTTCTCTTGCTTATTTCCCCCCCTGGGTTTAGCTTTCTTGTTAGTGTAATGTTACTGTACGAATGACTGCGTTATTAATGCGTAAGCCCTTAAATGCTCTCATAGCTTACTAGCAGGCAAACTGAGAACCAGTTAGATTTTTCTAAATGCTTCAGCAAACGTTGCAAGTCGATGTCTAAAGTACTTCAGGCTTAAGTCATATTATCAGGAAAACTCCACCATTAGTCTCGGGTGTATTGTTTTTTTTTTTTTTTTCTATTGCAGTTCATCTGGAGCTGATAATGCAGGAGCTTGATCAGACTGTCACAATCGGAGCGACTGTTCCGACGGGATTCGAGCACACTGCAGCGGAGGAGGTTCAGGAGAAGCTTGAGGCCACTGCTAGAGTCAGCAAAAACAGAGGAAGAATTTATTTTGATATAACGACTGATAAGCTTCTTAAGGTCAGTCGTACTCTAGTGTGTTACACATAACTTGGCATTTTGTAACGACAACGATCTATCAAGTGTCTGTTTAACATTACTGGCATGGCATACGAACAGAAGCCGCTAGCGACACATCCGGTTTTCAGTAAAACACGTGCCATTAAAAGCTCTGGTATGACGCATAGTAGCACAGACAGTAAAAGAAAGGCATAGTAGGGCTGGGGTTTGATTCTGATTCACAAGCTTGCGAGTCTATTTCCGATTCCAATCGATTATTACACAGTACATGACAAACTTTCTCAAGAAAAAAAAAAAAAAAAAAAAAAACTAATACTCTATACATAGAGTATACAATATTAGAGACCCAGTTGGTACTGACTAATATTGAAGGTTTAAATTTAATGATTTGTATGCAAACACTTAAATGACACTTTTTTTATATAAGTTACATTTACATAATTTCTGCTCCAATTCTTTTTTTAAATAGAAACATTTAAATGGTGGCTGTCATAAAAACTTGATGGGCATATTCAAACAAAAATAAAATACCGAAGAACAGTAAAAATTATGTTTTATGTGGTGCATATATTTAGCAAAATTCTCCTCTCTAAAATTATTTTTTCTAGTTTATGTTCACCAAATATGTTTTTTTTTTTTTTTTTCTGAGGTAAGTGTGATGTAATGTGACATTGTTTACTTGCGTCTTTTCATGGTTCAAACACTGATTGAGCGATTACATGAGACACAAATGTATTTAGGTAAGATGTATTTTTAAGATCTCTTTTAACATGCCTTTGGGTGTTTATTCATGTTTATTTCATGCTTAAAACTGGCACTGAAGCAGAGGAGATTATCAGTGGCACTTCTCTTGAACTGAGGCTCTACAGCGATAAAACGGCATTTATTGTTTGAACTTTGTAATAAAATGGACAGAATTTGAAATCTGAAAAGGGGAAACACTGTAGCGTGCCTCCCATCCAATAAATCTTAAGCTTTGAGCTTTGTTACTTTTGATATGAAATGAAGTCGTACTCTGTTACGAACGTAACCTCGGTTCCCTGAGATACGGAACAAGTACTGCGTATGGGGAAAAGCTCCTTTTTTCCTCATTACTGAACCCTTTTTTCAATAATGCAGTGCAACTGCACTGCCATTGGTTTAATCTGTACACTTTTTTAAACCAATGACAGCGCTGCATAGCTGCGCGAGCCTGTGTCGATGCAGCGCGCCAAAGCCCGCCAGAATGGGCGGGGCGAATGGCTATATAAGCAGGCAGTCGCCAGAGGAAATCAAATCTTACTCCTTCAGCGACGACTTCACTTCGCTGGATCTTTGCTGAACGCCTTCGCCTGGAACGAGCTCTCGGCGTCGAAGAGGCACTGCAGCGGACCAGCCGAGACCGCCGATCGCCTGCAGCGCCGGCGTTCTCGCAGACAGCTGCTCTTAGCGCTGATCTCGTGCCGCCCACTCCCGCTTCCGGCCGCTTCTCAGCGATCTCCTGCCGCCATCCGGCGATCACAAAAGAGCTTTTTCCAGTGGTTTTCACTGCTCTAAAAGAGTGTTTCTAACGCCGTTTTTAACGGCGGCGGCCATGCCGCGCCACAGCTGTGGCACATGCAGAGCCCCTCTGCATGATGACGACGGCCATGGTGAGTGTGTTTTCTGCCTCTCGCTTTTGTGAGAGCATGAATCTCGCCTCTCTGCGCTCGCGGATTGCTTTCTTTAATGAAAGCAATCCCGCCCCTCACGCCCCCCCCGTCTTTTTCCTCCCGCGAGCCGGCCAGGAAAAGACAGCGGGGAAGAGGGGCTCAGCGCCCGGTTTTGCCAGGACGCCGCCAGTGCTCTGCCCCGTTCTACCCTGAGGTTCATGATGAGCTGACAAAGTTGTGGCGCGCCCCCTACTCGGCCCGCTTACTCACTTCCTCTGCAGCTCTCAGCTCAGTAGATGGCTCTCAGGAGAAGGGCTATGAGCAATTGCCGCCCCTGGACGAGGCCGTGGCTGCTCACCTCTGTCCCCCCGCGGCTGTGGGGTGGAAAAACAAGAGAGCCCTTCCTTCCAAGCCCTGCAGGATGACCTCTGCCATGGCTGGCAGAGCCTACACTTCTGCGGGCTAAGCCGCTTTAGCACTACACACCATGGCCATATTGCAAGTAGGGCTGCAACTAACGATTATTTTGATAATCGATTAATCTGTCGATTATTTTTACGATTAATCGATTAATCGGTTTATGTACTTATATTTTAGTTTTTTCCATTTTTTCCCCAAGTAAATTATTAATAAAGGGTCTTTATCATTCAGCATAGATTTTTAAGAGATTTTAACCATTTTGCATTGTCATATCCTCATCAAAAATATACCTGGAGTTGTTTTATTATGTTAGTAATCCTTTGTCGAACTCTTCTGCAATCAAAACACTAACCCATACTCTAGCAAAATTCATAAGGAGATTTCAAATATTGTTTTCACCATGGCAGTCCTTAGAGCTCCTAAAGTAGTTTAACATCCCAAACAAAGCTTAAGGAATCTTTGAGAACATATTTTCACGAAGTATAAGGATAAAACAGAATAAAATTGCAGTGCATTGTATTTTATTATTTACTGGGAAAAAGCTTTATAGCTTATGCTGTGAAATTGTAAACAATCCTTCGATAAAAAAGTGCCAATGGCATGAAACCTGAATGGAACTCACAATTTAAAGTAAAATCCATCAGAAGGTTGTCCAGAAAAAAAAAAATTGGGACACACAAAAAACCTGCTGTGTGAAAAAGAGCAGTGAATACTTAGAAAAGAAGTGCATTTTAAATATACTCAAACATTTACCTCTCTCATTCAGTCATAATTAGGCTGCAAGTCTGAATTATGAACTGGTAAACGACAAACTGACCACATAACATGTTTGTAAAGCTTTAAATGTTAACTGTTAAAAAGCAATGTTATCAGCTTTTACGACTAAACATTTGCAAACAACCTTGTACTGGAGAATCTGCACAAATAAAATTCTTAGGGGCCGTTCACATATCGCACCTAAAAACGCGTGGAAAACGCTAGTCGCGCCGCTTTCTCCTTCTTTCCAAAGCGCTCGGGCAGAAGCGCCCCTGAGGCGTCTGCCTTTGCTAAGCAACCATGACGTGCTCTATCCATGACGTGCCCTCTCCATGAAGACCCGGAAATTTCAGCAAAGGATAAATGGATGCGGTGTGGACGCGCCTGGAAAAACGGGCGCATCGCACCGCGTGCATGTCGCGACCGCGTCGCTTCCATTATGAGAGTGCATACTGCGCGCCTACATAGGAAATAACGAACTTGAGCACGCAAAAGACACGATATGTGAACGGCCCCTTAAACAGTTCAGTAGTGCAGAGTTTATAGGTTACTTTTCATTTTGAAGGCTCAAAGTAAAGTACTCCCACTTCCCGCTGAATTCTGCAGAGACGCTGTTCGGGAAGCACGTGACATAAAACGAGGCCAGCTATTGGCTATTCGCTACTTCACCTGCTGTACTGGCTGAGTAAAACCTCCGGTGGCTCATTACTGCCACACTTTGGTCACCGCAGATTTGAAATATGCACGAAATGAGCCGCTTATGGCAAATAAAATTTATTTAGCGACGAATCGATTACTAAATTAGTTGACAACTATTTTAATAATCGATTTTAATCGATTAAATCGATTCGTTGTTTCAGCTCTAATTGCAAGTGTTCCAGGCAAAGCTTCTCCGTTCCCTGGATGAGTCTAGCACTAGTGAACCTGCTTTTCGCGACCTCCGCAGCGCCACAGATTTGGCCCTGCGCGACACAAAAGCCACGGCCCAGGCCATCGGACGATCCATGGCCAACCTGGTTGTGCTGAAGCGCCACCTCTGGCTCAACCTAACAGAGATTAAGGAGAGCGACAAAGTGGCCTTTCTCGATGCCCCAGTCTCTCCATCTGGTCTTTTCGGGCCAGCCGTAGAAGGATTTACAGAGCGCTTCACTGCAGCACAGAAGTTGTCCCAAGCCATGCGACACTTCCTGCCCAAGCACTCCACCTCTGCCCCGAGTCGCCCCAGGACTGCGCCGACTCAGTACCAGAGCAAACCTGTCCCTTCTACCCCCCAGGCGGTGCCCCCTAGGGAGCAGCACCCAGCTCGCCCCACTAGGCGCGCTAAACCGCCCAGACGTCAGGGCCCCCGGCAAAGGATTGTGCTGGACCCGATGTCCTCTAAATCCTCCTGATCGTTGGGGAAGAAAGAGGAAGGGGCAAAGTCCCGCCATGGCCGGACCACCCCAGAAGCTTTATCGCCTGCATGCTGTGCGACCTGGGCCCACCGTTGTTGCGTCCACGCAAAGCGCAGTTGTTATGGCGAACACAATAAATATTTCACATTTTCAAAAAGAGAGCAGTTTTCCTCTTCCACACTCGTCAGTGTTCAGGCCCCTAATCAGCGGCCTGCCATCTGACACTATCCAGCCTCTTGTCACGCGGGCCGAGGCCTGGCAGGCCATCCCCGGAGTGTCCAAGTGGGTGTTGGGGATAATAAAAACACGGCTACTCAGTGCATTTCGCCCGAAGACCCCCGCGTTTTCACGGGGTGATTCCCACCTTGGTAGAACCGGACGATGCTCAGGTCCTCCGCACCGAAGTGATGACGCTGTTAAGGAAGGGAACCATAGAGTTAGTTCCTCCCCTCAGAAAGCAGATCGGGGTTCTACAGCCGTTATTTCCTTGTCCCCAAGAAAGATGGCGGTCTCAGACCCATCTTAGACCTCAGGCACCTGAACCTCTCCCTCATGAAATGGAAGTTCAGGAAGTTGACATTGAAGCAGATCCTCACGCAGATTTGCCCCGAGGACTGGTTCTTCTCGCTGGACCTGAAAGATGCTTACTTTCACATCCAGATAGCCCCCCATCACAGACGATTCTTGAGGCTGATGGCTTCCGCCTCCCCAGTTTTACAGCTCGGCCTCCTACGAATGCGGCCCCTGCAATACTGGCTGAAATTCTGGGTCCCACCTCATGCTTGGCGGCACGGCCGCTTTCGCATCAGGGTCAACCAGGCCTGTCTAGCAGCCTTGGAGCCTTGGATGAACCCTGTTTGGTTCAGTCGTGGAGTACCCCTACAGGCGGTTTCCAGAAGGATTGTGCTCTCAACAGATGTGTCCAACCTGGGTTGGGGTGCTCTGTGCGAGGGCAGACCAGCCTTCGCTCGTGGTCGCACGAGGAAAGCCATCTCCATATCAACTGCCTCGAGATGCTGGCAGTGGAACGAGCCCTTCAATCCTTTCAGGCGATCCTGGAAGGGCGCCACATCCTAGTCCAGTCGGACAGCATGACAGTGGTGTCCTACATAAATCACCAAGGCGGCCTTTCGTCCAGCCGCCTCTGCGCACTGGCAAAGCGCCTCTTGGAATGGGCATTACCCAGGTTGCGATCGCTCAAGGCGACACACATACCTGGCAAGACGAATCTGGGAGCAGACATGCTTTCACGGAGCAATGAACCTTTGAACAGGGTTCAGCGCCCGGTTTTGGGTGAGCTCACGCCGGCTCAGCGCCCGCGTGCCTCGCTCTCTACAATCAGAGAGCCGTCCCCTGTCCTCTTCTCACGCCCAGAGCAGCGTCCCTCGGCTGAAGCGAGCGACCTTATCTCTTTTGGCGGATCGGAGGACGAGCTGCTTGACGACTCATGTCACTCGTGGCTTCTGAAACGGAGGACTGGGCCGGTGATTCTGACCCCGCCCACTTGCCGTCACTGGAGCCCATCGACGCCAGAGCTGGGATGGATGCTGAGCTTCTCCACATTCTCTCCAAGGCCGTTGAGGAACTCCATCTGGAGTGGGCCCCCCCTGAAGAGCCGACACGCAGCAGGCTGGACGAGTGGTTCCTGCCAGGACGCCGCCAGTGCTCTGCCCCATTCTACCCTGAGGTTCATGATGAGCTGACAAAGTTGTGGCGCGCCCCCTACTCGGCCCGCTTATTCACTTCCTCTGCAGCTCTCAGCTCAGTAGATGGCTCTCAGGAGAAGGGCTATGAGCAATTGCCGCCCCTGGACGAGGCCGTGGCTGCTCACCTCTGTCCCCCCGCGGCTGTGGGGTGGAAAAACAAGAGAGCCCTTCCTTCCAAGCCCTGCAGGATGGCCTCTGCCATGGCTGGCAGAGCCTACACTTCTGCGGGCTAAGCCGCTTTAGCACTACACACCATGGCCATATTGCAAGTGTTCCAGGCAAAGCTTCTCCGTTCCCTGGATGAGTCTAGCACTAGTGAACCTGCTTTTCGCGACCTCCGCAGCGCCACAGATTTGGCCCTGCGCGACACAAAAGCCACGGCCCAGGCCATCGGACGATCCATGGCCAACCTGGTTGTGCTGAAGCGCCACCTCTGGCTCAACCTAACAGAGATTAAGGAGAGCGACAAAGTGGCCTTTCTCGATGCCCCAGTCTCTCCATCTGGTCTTTTCGGGCCAGCCGTAGAAGGATTTACAGAGCGCTTCACTGCAGCACAGAAGTTGTCCCAAGCCATGCGACACTTCCTGCCCAAGCACTCCACCTCTGCCCCGAGTCGCCCCAGGACTGCGCCGACTCAGTACCAGAGCAAACCTGTCCCTTCTACCCCCCAGGCGGTGCCCCCTAGGGAGCAGCACCCAGCTCGCCCCACTAGGCGCGCTAAACCGCCCAGACGTCAGGGCCCCCGGCAAAGGATTGTGCTGGACCCGATGTCCTCTAAATCCTCCTGATCGTTGGGGAAGAAAGAGGAAGGGGCAAAGTCCCGCCACGGCCGGACCACCCCAGAAGCTTTATCGCCTGCATGCTGTGCGACCTGGGCCCACCGTTGTTGCGTCCACGCAAAGCGCAGTTGTTATGGCGAACACAATAAATATTTCACATTTTCAAAAAGAGAGCAGTTTTCCTCTTCCACACTCGTCAGTGTTCAGGCCCCTAATCAGCGGCCTGCCATCTGACACTTTCCAGCCTCTTGTCACGCGGGCCGAGGCCTGGCAGGCCATCCCCGGAGTGTCCAAGTGGGTGTTGGGGATAATAAAAACACGGCTAATCAGTGCATTTCGCCCAAAGACCCCCGCGTTTTCACGGGGTGATTCCCACCTTGGTAGAACCGGACGATGCTCAGGTCCTCCGCACCGAAGTGATGACGCTGTTAAGGAAGGGAACCATAGAGTTAGTTTCTCCCCTCAGAAAGCAGATCGGGGTTCTACAGCCGTTATTTCCTTGTCCCCAAGAAAGATGGCGGTCTCAGACCCATCTTAGACCTCAGGCACCTGAACCTCTCCCTCATGAAATGGAAGTTCAGGAAGAGGACTGGTTCTTCTCGCTGGACCTGAAAGATGCTTACTTTCACATCCAGATAGCCCCCCATCACAGACGATTCTTGAGGCTGATGGCTTCCGCCTCCCCAGTTTTACAGCTCGGCCTCCTACGAATGCGGCCCCTGCAATACTGGCTGAAATTCTGGGTCCCACCTCATGCTTGGCGGCACGGCCGCTTTCGCATCAGGGTCAACCAGGCCTGTCTAGGAGCCTTGGATGAACCCTGTTTGGTTCAGTTGTGGAGTACCCCTACAGGCAGTTTCCAGAAGGATTGTGCTCTCAACAGATGTGTCCAACCTGGGTTGGGGTGCTCTGTGCGAGGGCAGACCAGCCTTCGCTCGTGGTCGCACGAGGAAAGCCATCTCCATATCAACTGCCTCGAGATGCTGGCAGTGGAACGAGCCCTTCAATCCTTTCAGGCGATCCTGGAAGGGCGCCACATCCTAGTCCAGTCGGACAGCATGACAGTGGTGTCCTACATAAATCACCAAGGCGGCCTTTCGTCCAGCCGCCTCTGCGCACTGGCAAAGCGCCTCTTGGAATGGGCATTACCCAGGTTGCGATCGCTCAAGGCGACACACATACCTGGCAAGACGAATCTGGGAGCAGACATGCTTTCACGGAGCAATGTCCCCTCGGACGAGTGGATGCTCCATCCCCAGACGGTTCTCAAAATCTGGGAGATTTTCGGGAAGGCAGAGGTCGACCTCTTCGCTTCAGAAAGCAACTCTCATTGCCCAACTTATTTTTCAAAGGAAACGATGCGCTGGCCCACAACTGGCCCAGCCTCCTCCTTTATGCTTTTCCCCCGATCGCTCTGATCCCACAGGTCATCAGACGAGTCAGGGAAGACGGGCACAGAGTCCTCCTAGTGGCCCCACTCTGGAGGAGCCAAGTTTGGTCCTCTGAGCTTTTCAGGCTTTCCATGAAAGCCCCATGGCCGATCCCCCTGAGGCGGGACCTCCTCTCTCAGGCGAACAGGACAATCTGGCATCCACAGCCAGAACTCTGGGCTCTGCATGAATGGTTCCTCGATGGTAGCCCCCCTGAGCCTCCACGGGGGCGTGCTACACACCATTGCTCAGGCAAGAGCCCCGTCTACAAGATGCCTCTACGCCCAGAAATGGTCAGTCTTTTTTGACTGGTGCTTAGCACAAAACAAAGACCCTGTTGAGTGTGACGTATCTCCGATACTGTCATTTCTCCAAGAGCGTCTAGAAAAGGGTCTTACCCCTTCCACACTCAAGGTTTACGTAGCAGCCATCGCAGCATTTCATGCTCCTATTGCTGGCCAATCAGTGGGTCGAAACAGCCTCATTGTGCGTTTCTTGAGAGGTGCTAGGCGGTTGAAGCCCCCACGTCCTCTCACCGTTCCCACTTGGGACCTTCACACGGTCCTTGGAGCACTCAAAGGACCTCCCTTTGAACCGCTGCAGTCAGCTGACCTTCGGCCCCTAACGCTCTAAACCGCTCTGCTACTTGCTCTAGCATCGGTCAAGCGTGTTGGCGATTTGCAGGCCCTCTCAGTGAGCCCTGCATGCCTTGAATTTGGGCCCAATGACTCTAAGGTCATTTTAAAACCCAAACATTGGCTACCTACCTAAAGTGCTTTCGACGCCATTCAGAGCACAGGTAATTTCCCTTTCAGCTCTGCCTCCTTTGTCAGGTGAGCGGGAGCTGGATTTACTCTGCCCAGTGAGGGCATTGAGGATATACATTGAGCAGTCACAGCCGTTCAGGCAATCTGACCAGCTTTTTGTCTGCTTTGGTGGCCGCACCAAGGGGTCTTCGGTCTCAAAGCAATGCCTCTCGCGTTGGATAGTTGAAGCTATCGCTCTGTTACTCCTCTATAGGCCTTGAGTGCCCCATAGGAGTAAGAGCCCACTCTACTAGAGGGATGGCCTCTTCATGGGCCTGGTCTAGTGGTGTCTCTATCAAGGACATCTGTGAGGCGGCCGGCTGGTCCTCGCCGTCCACTTTTGTCAGATTCTATAACTTGGATATCCCGACCTTGCATGCTCGGGTTCTTTCGGTTTGATACGACAGCCTCTAGCAGACTCCGTCATCATACCATCTCCAGGGAGCTAGCTCCCTCTTAGCAGTGTAGCGTCAAGGGTTCGATGGCTCCAGCCCTCTCACTTATCCTCTGGACCCCAGGGTGTTCAAGATAAGTCTTGTCGTTCCCTTCCGTGGCACGGCGCGGTTGAATTCGTTCCCCATACGCAGTATGAGTGAAGTATCGAAAGGGAACGTACTTGGTTACGAACGTAACCTCGGTTCCCTGAGATACGGAACGAGTACTGCGTTATAATGCCGTGCCACGAGGCTGTGGGTTCAGTGTCGTCGCTTCAATCGTATGACCTGATTTCCTCTGGCGATTGCCTGCTTATATAGCCATTCGCTACGCAGCGCTGTCATTGGTTTAAAAAAGTTTACAGATTAAACCAATGGCAGTGCAGTTGCACTGCGTTATTGAAAAAAGGCTTCAGTATCGAGGAAAAAAGGAGCTTTTCCCCATACGCAGTACTCGTTCCGTATCTCAGGGAACCGAGGTTACGTTCGTAACAGAGTACGACTTCATTTCATATCAAAAGTAACAAAGCTCAAAGCTTAAGATTTATTGGATGGGAGGCACGCTACAGTGTTAACTGAAAACAGGCTATACTAATATAGTTTCGTAAAAATGAGAATCGATATAAATGTTTTTAGTGAGCTCTGCCACAAAGTGTGAAGCTTTTTGTAAATGACACATGACGCTATAAGCGTATAAAAAAAATTAAAGCTATTTGTTGTGTACAAAATAAGTGCATTTTCATTTTTTTTTTTTCATGGCAATAAAAAAAAAAAAATGATGTGAACAAACCAACCAGCTTCTATGACGTGAATCACAACGTTACAAACATTTATTTCAAGCAAATAATAAAACTTCACAGGACCACAAAAGTAAAAGACTCTGTATGCTTTCCATTTTTATTAAAGGAATGAAATACTTTCCCATTGCAAGCAACATAATAATTTTTTTTTGAATGATCAGAAAACAAGCAGGGGTCCATTCTTCATATGTCGCCAACTCACGCTACGTTTACACGACAACGATGTAGACAAAATGCGACTTATTGTTTTTTAACGACAATGTTTTCAAAACGATTCTTGTTTATACATATACGAAAACGGCCAAAAATGCTGTATTACATATGCCAGTAGTTGGCACTGTCACCTTGTTAGTAAACTTTATCTGTAAGGAAGTGACAATATGTTTTATAATATGATGCATCTCTGCTGTTGGTTGTAATATTGAAGTAAATCCACACTTTGCTGAAGAAGTGTTGGCAAACTCTTGAGCAGCAAAAACAGTACCATATACTCCACCATTGTGCATGTTTGTACATGCTTGCTTTTAAAATCAACACATACTGCGCATGTCTACTTGCCTAACACGTACTACGCACATTCATTACATCACCATTTTCAAAGATTCCCGTTTTGGGTGTTTACACGGAAACTATAATGGTGTCATTTAAAAAAACTTGCACTTTGAAACACGTTTAAAAAAAATAGTTTTCAGTCCCCAAAACAACATTGTAGTGTAAACAAACAGGCAAACAGCAGAGTTTCCTGTTTTTGGCTGAAAACATTGTGTAAATGGCTCCTTAGTTGTTTAGATTTGATTGTTGACGATTTGGCTTTATCTTGGATTGTTTGGTTCTTCAAAGCTCATCTCCGAGTTGCTATCATAGAAGCAGGTCTGTAAGCATAAACCTGTTCTTGAGCAGGCTTATTTAATGTAAACAGGATTCGTCTTATCGTCTTATCCCAGTGGCCGTCTAGGAGACAAGGTTTTGTAGGATCCGTCTCTGGGGCTTATCTAGTTGTCCTGGTCTCCGCTGACATTGAGGACTGTAGAGTAGAGGTCGACTGATATATTGGGCCAATATTTGTCATTTTTTAATATGTTTAGTAGTGGCGATTTAAAGTCAGGCACGTCGGCAGGCAGCCCAGTGTTATTGGTGCAGTGGAAAGTGCTGCTTCCGTCTGTGAAGGACCCCAAGCCAAAACTTTTGGAAGATTCAATAACAGTCCTGGGAGATAAAGGTAGTAAGAGAATTTCACTCTGTAAATGGGGGTGGAGAAATTGGCAGCTCTCACAAACACTGCATATAAACATTACTCTGCCCCGCTCACAGACAGCAGCATGCTCGGAGAGACAGCTGTCCTGGAGCTGCCCAGAATGGTGAATGACATTTGTTCGGAAGCATGGTTTGATCCAGACAATAGCCAGGTTTCCATCCAACTCATTTGCTTTTAGGTATGTCAATATACGAAAATTTCCATGATCGATCATCGTTTAAATTAACAATCAATTAATAACCTTAATACTGCAAAATGCGTCTGCAGCGGTATTATTATTATTATGTGAAAAAGCCACTAAAACTAGACGGAAAAGATCATCCTCTTCACATGAGCAAAAATGTCCTTGGCATTACATCAGAGTGGTGGACCGGTATACTATGGTCTATTTAAACTGACCAGTGTAACCTTTCATATGTTTGGTTGACTGTACTTTATTTTAATAATGAACAGACTGCGATGTAAGTTTGAAATTAGAATGCACTTTAGATGTTCTGTGTCATTTATACCAAACACAAATGTTGCTAGTGTGTTTGCAGCACTACTATTATTTTTTTATATTTTTCAGTTAGTTTTATTTATAAAATTGTATTTAAATGTATATTTAGGTTTACATTTATGTTCCAACAAACTTGAAAAATTCTGCTTGATAAATGCTCTAAAACTTATGCAAATAATTGACTCTAGAAATCGGCTATAGAAAAACCCATATCGGTCGATCTCTACTGTAGAGGTCCTCTCTATGTGCTGATCCACAATCTAGACTGGATACGTACTGGATCCGGGTGACTGCAATGACCATCTGATCTGGATTCAGACTGGATCTGGTGGCTACAGTGACCTCGGAATAAGATAGAAACTGACTAATATTAGTGTAGATGCCATTCTTTTACCAATGTAGCAAGTACATTGTGTGTTATGGGAAGTATTCCCAGTTCTGGATTTCCTAATTAATGCAGCCTAGAAATCCTTTAATGGATATGATTATGAGAAATGTGTTGGTGTGTTGTGTGTAAGCCAGGTTAAAGAGATGGGTTTTTAATTTAGACTTAACTGTGCTGTTTCCTGAACAAATTTAAGTAGGTTATTCCAGAGTTTGGATGCTAAATAGGGAAAGGATCTGCTGCCTGCAGTTGATTTTGATATTCTAGGTATTGAGTTTTGAGAATCCAGCGGACGTGTCATGGAGGACTATGGAGCAGTTAGAGCTTGTTCAAATACTGAGGTGCTAAAACATTCAGGGCTTAATTAGTAATAAGCAAGATTTTAAAATCTATACAATGTTTGATAGGGAGCCAGTGCAGTGTTGATAGAACCTAGTAAAAACTCTAGCTGTGGCATTTTGGAATAGCTAGATTTTAAGATGCAGAACAACCACCCAATAAAGCATTACAATAATCTAACCTTGAGGTCATGTACGCATAAATTAACATTCCTGCATTTAACATTGAGAGCATGGTTCGTAATTTAGATATATTTTTGAGATGAAAAATGCAGTTGTTAGGGGTGCTCCGATCACGATCGGCCGATCGTTATGCGCATTTCGGAGCACCTCTAGCAGTTGTACAAATGCTATAAATGTGGCTTTCAGAGAAAAGATTGCTATCAAGTAGCACACCTAGGTTCCTAACTGATGATGATGAATTGACAGAGCAGCCATCCAAGTCTTGGAGCATGTTCTAGGTTATTACATGCAGATTTTTATGTCCTACCACCTGTTTTTTTTTTTTTTCTGAATATAGCAGTAAGAAATAACTCCTCATTCATGATTCTATATCGACTATGCATTCCATTAATTTTTCAAATTGGTATGTGTCTTCAGGCCGCAAAAAAAAAATATAGTGCTGAACATCAGCATAACAGTGAAAGCTAAAACTGTGCTTCCTGATGATATCTCCAAAGGATAACAAAGTATGACATGTAACCGCTCTAGTATTGAGCCTTGAGGTACTCCATACTGCACTTGTGATCGATATGATACCTCTTCATTCAGTGCAACGAATTGATGGCAGTCAGATAAGCAAGATTTGAACCATGTTAATGCACTTCTATTAATGCCAGCAAAGTTTTCTAGTCTATTCAAGAGAATGTTGTGGTCAATAGTGTCTAATGCAGCACTAAGATTCAATAGCACTAATAGAGAGATACAACCACGATCACATGATAAGAGCAGGTCATTTGTAACTCTAAGGAGTGCAGTTTCGGTACAATGATACAGTCCGAATCCTAACTGGAAATCCTTACAGATACCATTTTTCTTGAAGAACTAATATAATTGTGAGGATACTAACTTTTCTAGTAAAAAAAAAAAAAAAAAGTGAAGTGACATTCAGCCAAGTATGGTGACCCATACTCAGAATTTGTGCTCTGCATTTAACCCATCCGAAATGCACACACACAGAGCAGTGAACACAAACACACACACTGTGAGCACACACCCGGAGCAGTGGGCAGCCATTTATGCTGCGGCGCCCGGGGAGCAGTTGGGGGTTCGATGCCTTGCTCAAGGGCACCTAAGTCGTGGTATTGAAGGTGGAGAGAGAGCTGTTCATGCACTACCCCCACCCACAATTCCGTCCAGCCAGAGACTAGAACTCACAACCCTTCGATTGGGAGTCCAACCCTCTAACCATTAGGCCACGACTTCCCCTGAACTTCCCCTGAACTTCCCCTGACTTCCCCTGTAGTATCTTGGACAGAAAAGGAAGATTCAAGATCGGTCTGTAATTAACTAGTTCTTTTGGGGTCTAGTTGTTTTTTTTTTTTTTGTTTTTTTTTTTTATGTGAGGCTTAATAACAGCCAGTTTGAAGGTTATGTGGACATATCCTAATGACAAATTAATTATGGTCAGAAGAGGATCTATGACTTCTGGAAACACCTCTTTTAGGACCTTAGATGGAATGGGGTCTAACATGCTGTTGGTTTAGAGGATTTAACATCTGGAATTAGATGTTTTTATTCATTTATTTTTCATTGGTTTCAGTCATTTCTTTCCACATTTTTTCTCAGTTCTGAAACTTACAGTATGGTTTTATTAGACAATGCCCTCTTGTGTCAAAAGACATTTGATACTTTTATGGTGTTTCTGCATCCTTTTAAACTTAAGCCTCAAGATCCTCAATATCTTCTGTGAATTGCTATTAAATAAATGACCAGTATAGTTCTTGAAAATTTCTAGTTTTGTGTTTCATGGAAAAAGTCATATTGGTTTGAAACCACATGAATGAATAAAGCAGCACTGTCTTTTTGCCTCTTATTTATTTATTTATTTATATCTGAAGGTACATCAGCTGAAATCTCTAGACAATCTGTTTGTTGTGGTAAAAGAATATGACGACTACCAATTCAAAACCACAAAGGTATGTTCAATATTTTAGTAGTTATTTTAACAACTATGTGTTTTTCAATTATGTGTTTCCCACCAAACTTATTGCACTGGAAATAATTTGTTTTAATGCTTATTTAACAGGAGGAAGTGCAAATAGATTGGCAAGAGCTGGCAGCCAAGTTACCTTGGACCAATGCCTTAGAAGTCTGGAAGTTGAACAATTCTATAAAAAAGAAGAAAGGACGTCGGAAAAGAACTAAACCCACCAAGTCGGATCAGTGTGGCAATGTTGGCACCAAATCTACTGATACTGTCCCATCAGATACAGAAGAGCTCTGGGAAGATCTTGAGGCTCTAGAAGTGAAGGGGAACCAAAGAGATGTTTCTTCTCAGCCCGAAAATGATTCTGAGGAAGAAAAACGCTCTGAAATCCAGGATCAGGAGCCAGGGGAGACACCTCTTAAGTTTCGAGTAACATGCAACAGAGCTGGAGACAAACACTGCTTCACCTCAAATGATGCTGCACGAGACTTTGGCGGAGCTGTGCAAGAATTCTTTCAGTGGAAAGCAGATATGACTAAATTTGATGTTGAGGTAAAGTTCACAAAACATTGTCTTCTCACTAAGTGTTCTCCTAAAAAGGTCACTTGCATAAAACAAATAAATTATTGTTTCATAAACAATAAGCAAATATGCATATAGGCAGCCTTTTATTTAACAGATGGGAATAATCATGGCTGATGGGATCATTTTGTGCAAAAGAAAACTAAAGTAGATGCAAGAACTAGATTCATCCCTTGCCCAGCTTGTACATGAAGGACAGGAAAAATAAAAGGGAAATTATTGTGGAATCTTTCTAAAAATGTTTATGTTCCAAGGCAGATTGCCTGCAACGAACATATTAGGATTGCTTGTGATTTGGTCTTCGTAAGTTAGGAGTCCTCTTGACCATTCTGACCCAAGTTTTAAGAGTCCTAAAATTAGGACTAACACCCATTATTTTGAAGAGTTTCTCCTAAATCAAGTTAGGAACTATTTTTAAACTTAATATTTGTTTAGTGTGTGTGTGTGTGTGTATATATTATGTATGTATGTAGTGTATTGCAGTCCAGTGTGGTGTTGTGTAAAGTAGTAATAAAGGTTCAGTAAAAAAAGTGCTTGTAACAAATGTTTCTCGCTTATTTACTAGGTGCTGTTGAATATCCACAATAATGAAGTTGTTGTGGGTATTGCTCTCACAGTGGAGAGTCTACATAGAAGAAATATCACTCACTTTGGCCCGACTACTCTACGTTCTACACTGGCTCATGGCATGCTTAGGTAAGCAACATTCATGTAAAGTATTGCTTGCAATCATTTCAGTAGGGGTAATCACAATGTCATAATTTTACCTCATGGTACTATACTAGATAAAGTGCCACAATACCACTCCTAATGTTTGGAAGTTTCACATTTAAAATGTATCCCTGAGATTGCAAGGATGAATTTTCAGCAACTATACACCATACATCTGTGTTGCATGATCATTTAAACAGTTGAAAAGTATAGCATTTATTTTAAAATATGTAATTTTATCATATTTTAAATAGCTTTTTGATCAATTTAATGTATCCTTGTTAAAAGTTTTTAGTGAATAAATCTCCAAACTTTTAAATGATAGCATCACAGTTTCCACAAATATTAAGCAGCACAAGTGTTTTCACCTTGAAGAATAGGAAATGTTTCTTGAGCAGAAAATCTGCATATTAGAATGATCTTTGAACGATTATGTTACACTTAAGACTGGAGTACTATTACTTAAAATTAGGATATAGTACAATTTGCATATACAAATCTACCAAGAGAAGCTACTAAACACCATGACCGTTATCACCACAGTTAATGACAAATGATTCTTCTCCAATATGAACAAGATTCATTCACATGCCAAACTGAATGTGCATAGCCCCCTCAAAACAGACTCTTGTAGTGACAGTACCTGTACCTGTGTACCTGTAATGCTTATAAACTGAAGGAAATGCAAGAAAGAAAACAATTGCATCTCTAACTGTGTGTGTGTAATGATACAAAAAAATATATTTATTTCAGACTTTGCAAGCCACAAGTGTCTGATGTGATTGTAGATCCTATGTGTGGAACTGGAGCAATACCTTTAGAGGTTTGTAAAATGTAATTAAACTTTTCAGTCTGTAGATTTCTCTTTCATGAAGTGAATTATTTAAAAAAATTCAACAGGGAGTTATGGAGTGGCAGAATTCATTCTTTTTAGCTGGAGACAACAATGGCACAGCAGTCAGCCGGACGCGTTCTAATATCAAGCACATTCTAAAGAGAACACATGATGGAGGAAGGTAAGGGAGCTTGTGTCCAGTCAACCTTTTACTATCATTTTGAACTACTTATATACTATAGTTGTATTCATATTTTGGAATAGATTATTTTTTTTTATTAAATGTATTTTTTTTTTTTGTGATCAGTTTGTGCTTTGTGTATTTTTTTGTTATATATATATATATATTTTCTTTTGCTTTAATACAATTTTAGTTTTAGTAATTTTAGTACTTCAACCTAAACTTTTTATTTGAGGAAGATATTATATATATATATATATATATATATATATATATATATATATATATATATATATATATATATATATATATATATAGATATAGATATATATACACACACACACACACACACACTGTATTATTGTTCACTGTCCATATATTCTCAGGGTTTTATGTTGTATTTGTAGCTCTTCAGGCTTGCCCTTAGACATAGTTCAGTGGGACCTATGCAATCTACCCATGAGAAGCAGTTCAGTGGATGTCATCATTACTGACATGCCTTTTGGAAAAAGGTACTGACCGACATCTGGAGCTATGCAATTTTAGAATTATTTCAGTTTATTGCAATTAAAAATCATATTATTGATAATTAATATTTTTTATTGATTTTTTTTTTTTTTTTTTTTTTTACTGTTTTTGTGTGTGTGTGTGTGTGTTAAAGAATGGGATCCAAGAAGAAGAACTGGGAATTATACCCTTCATGTCTTCGAGAAATGGCTCGAGTTTGTAAACCTGGTACAGGAAAAGCTGTACTGCTGACCCAAGATAAAAAATGTTTCTTGAAGGTATAGTTATTATGAGATCCTGAGTTATTATGAGATAGTTCATAATGTGGTTCATTAAAAGCATTTTGGAGTAAAAATACATTGATAATTAATGGGTTTTCATGGGACACCCATTTTTCTTCTTTAAGTTTAATATATTAAATACGTCTTATCTAGGTCCTTGTGATGTATACTGTAACAGGATATTTTAACCATCTTTTGCAGGCATTGTCGCAGACGGAGGGTCTGTGGCGGAAATTGCACACTGTTTGGGTGAATGTGGGAGGACTGCATGCTGGTGTTTTTGTTCTCAAAAGAACAGCAGTAGTTTTTGGCACCATTTCTGAAGATGCAATGGAACCTCATACTGCAACAGGATCACAAAAAGGGAGTATGAAGGATGCTAGTGAGTGAGAAGCTTGACAGACAAATTAGCAATGTCCTTTGTGTTCCTTTTATTTTTAAGTTAAAAGGCCAAAGTTTGTCTTTTCTGTCTTTTTTTTGATTAGTTCAATGAAGACATAATCTATCCCGATTCCAAAATAATAAAAAGTTTCTTTTGTTTGTTCAGTTCAAGGTGTGATTTATTTCTTTTTTAAATGACCTTTACTAAGCACAACTGCAAATCATTTGTTCACCCTGCATTTGACCAGCCATATATATATATTTTTATTGCTTTAAATGAAAAGTTATGTTTTAGATTATTTCAGTAGGGGTGTGCACAGGGTGTGATACTTGAGGTACATGGACATCCAATACATCATACGCATACACGTTTAACAGTCCAACATCGACATAAGTCCAAGCAATAGAACCATAAAGACACTTTTTTTTTAAAGGTTTTTCTTTATTACAGTTTTTTTTTTTTTCATTTAGAATTGCTAAAATGCATTTCTCAAAACCATCTCTAATTTTCTCAAAACTTAAAAAAATGAACATTTTATGTTTTTTTTTTAATTGTAAACGGTAAACATTTTGCAAAAAAAAAAACCACAAAGGAAATCCCACCTAAGTTTGTTGAATATGCCAAAAAACAGGTTTCTTTCAAAAAGGAATCTATGTATGCATGTACAGAATCATCTCAGTAAGTTAGAATGTCTTGGAAAACTTAATGTCTAAGGAAATGTGCTAAAGACCCTCTGGTGTTGCGGGGTCCAGCCTTGACAAGACAGCGTGTCAATGTTATCAGCCGCGCCACAAGAATGTGCATAGTTGTGGCGTGGCTGACACAGAAGAGCATACTTGTCTATGGGACAAGTCTCAGACCTCCCAGTTTTCATCCAAAACATCTTAAATTGTATTCCAAAGATAAACGAAGTTGTCACGGGTTTGAAATAACATGGGGTAAGTGATTAATGAAAACATTTTTATTTTGGGGTGGAGTATCCCTTTAACTTCTTTTGGACTGATACATGGAACACTCACTGAGTAGGATTAAACGGCTTGAAAGATCAAAGACAATTTTAATATAACTCAGGATTCGTCTGAAAGAAGAAAGTCATATACACCTAGGATGCCACGTGGATGGATAAAACAGCTTAATTTCCATTTTTGGGTGTTAAGTATGTACTGACAAATCCTGTTTTTAATCCTGTTTTTACATTTTCATTGTCTGGCTATCTGAGACTTCGGTATGGAGTTAAAGGTTAAGATTATAACTTTTTCGCTAGTATTATATCACATTGTGAGTTTATATTAGCACCTTTTGTTGATTTCTCGTGGTAACTGATAGAGCGTTTGGACACGGAAGCGCTGCTACGTGACTTCAGACTTAAGTGAATTGGTCACTCTGCAGCAACTATTGGTCGCTCTGCAGCAACTGCTGTAACCTATCGGACTGCTCGTGATGTAGGCACCAATGAGAGCACCCATGCATGTCATGTCCCACTAAATGGGCGTGGCTTATGTCTATATAAGATGAGTCCAGATAGGTTACTCTTCGGTTTATCATTGATGAAACGAAAAACTGAACATAGCACAAGCACGGCAGGGTTATGCAACACTCATTCCTTCATCTGGAGAGAGCCGAGGTTACGTTAGTAACAAAGAGCATTCTCTTACGAGAGTCCTTTCGTGATGTGTAAGCTAGCTTATGCTATGGGAACCCAATGTAAAACGCAGTGCGTGCGTAGTAACATCCACACATATATTCCCCAGGGCATGTTCCAGGTTTTAGAACCTAATGAATGTAGATGGGGAGGCCCAGTCTGCAAATGTCCTGGAGTAAAACACCACTAGACCATGCACATGAGGAGGCCATGCCTCTTGTGGAATGAGCTCTGATGCCCAGATGGCAGCAAAAGCCCTTATACTCATATGCCAGAGCGATAGCATCAATTATCCATCTGGAAAGGCTCTGTTTCAATGTGGCTAGCCCCTTAGTACGGCCACCAAAATAAACAAAGCTGCTCTGACTGTCTGAAAACAGCAGACCGTTCAACATATATCCTCAGCATCCTGACCTGGCAGAGGAAGTTCACAACGTGAAGAGCTGACAGTGAAATGACTTGTGCCCTGAACGGAGTGGAAGGTACTTTCGGGACATAACTGTGGTTTTGAGAATGACTTTAGAGTCATTAGGTCCAAACTCGATACATGCAGCACTAACAGAGAGCGCAAGCAGGTCGCCTACTCGCTTGACCGAGGCGAGAGCCACAAGGAAAGCGGTCTTAAATGAAAGGTACCGCAGATCCACGGACTGCAGCGGTTCGAAAAGGGCGCCCTACATAGCGTCCAGGACCATGGAGAGGTCCCAGACCGGAACGAGAGGGGGCAAGGGAGGGTTTAATCTCCTAGCACCTCTCAGGAAACTTAATGATGAGATCATTCCTTCCCAGTGACTGGCCAAGCATAGTTATGACAAACGCTGCAATGGCAGCCACGTACACTTTGAATGTGGAAGGGGACCTGCCCTTCTCCAACAGCTCCTGAAGGAAGGAGAGGATCTCCACAACACTACAGCATTCTGGGTCTATGTCCTGACCCGAGCACCAGCCAGAAAACACTGACCACTTTGAGGTGTAAAGCCTTCTAGTAGAAGGCGCTCTCGCCTGTGTAATAGTGTTTGACACTCCCTCTGGGAGGTCCGCAGGTACCCGTTTATGGCCCTGACGTGCAGGGCCCATAGGTCAGGCTGCGGGTGCCGGCAGCTGTGTAAGCACGACCAGTCAAACCCGAAGTTGTCCTGCAGGCTTTTGAAGGCAGCGATGGCTTAGAGCTCTATCCAGCGGAAGGCGGGCACAGGTATGTTTCTACCGGCTCCTCGACGGCAGGAATGGAGAGGTAGCCTTTGTCCTTCACGCTGTCAACGAGGGAGAGCGTCGAAGAGACAGTAGGCCGCAGCCTAGCAGAAAATGTCGCCTTCCAGCTTTTAGTCAGCTCCTCGTGGAGTTTTGGCAGGAAGGGAGCGGGCTTAGCGTGAGGTGTCGAGCATCGCCCGGGCAGGAAACAGCCATCCAGCCTGCTGGGTGCGGGTTCCTCAGGCAGAGACCAATCGAGGCAGAGGTCTTCGATGGCCTGGGTGAGAAGGCGGAGATGCTCCGTGTCAAAGCTTGACCGCACATCGCTCAACTTGTGTGGAAGGGGCGGGGTCCGGGAAAGAGCCCGACCAATCTTCGCTTTCAGAAGCTAGAAGAGAGCAGCTGTCCTCTTCTGCGTTGTCCCCGTAAGACTCGAGATGCATGGCGAGGGCTGGCCTGAAGGTGGGGACACAGAGAGCGACGCACACGGGGAGTTACCCGGCATGCGAGCCCTCTCAGGAATGTATTCCGGCGTTCTCTGTGAACGGCGCTTTTTAAGGCACCGCCCAGATGAGAGAAGCGGAGGGCCTGGCGTCGCATTCCGGGCAGCCGCCCTTGGAAAGCGGGTGGTCAGCATGATTTCTTCCCAGGCAGGAAACACACAGGATGTGGCGGTCCCCGTCGCTGAGGGAGGCTCTGCACAAGTCGCGCTTAGAAAACTAGGTATTTTATAACAATGCTTCGGCTCTTTCAGAAGGAGTGTGTCGCGGGGCGAACACAAACACACATACACAAGCAAAAGTGTGAAAGGATATAGGTGCCAGATATCGCAGCAGTAACGACGGCTGAAGCGGCGAGGATAAGGCCGGCTTCTGTCTGTGAGGCAGATGGTTCGTCAGATATAAGCCACGCCCATTTTGGTGGGACGTGATGTGCACAGGCGCCCGCACCCTCATTGGTGCCTACGTCACAAGGGGAACATTCAACAGAACTTACACAGTGTGTCACAAAAAATAATATGCCTGCTTTTGTTCTAGAGAACAGCGTTGCACCTGAAATGAATATCATGGATTATGCAAATCAAGAGTCCAGCAGTACTGGGGACTTTGGTCTTGATGTGACTCAAATACCTGTGCATGAAACGTCCTCTGGGACCATCATGATTAACAATCAGAGTATTATTGTAACTATTGAAAATGGAATCTTGACCCTATCCACCTCACCAGAGGGTTACGCTTACAAGGAGGATGGTATAATAAGCTTAAAAGAACATTTGGGAATTAAAGATGATGAAGATCTTGTTCTGCTCCATTATGATGGGGGAAGTAAGTCCATTGGGAAAATTAGCAATGTTAACTCAAGTCTACAAGATGAGCCTAAAGCCAGATTCGTCAGCAGTAATTCAGAGTTGACTCTAGCTGATGACTGTTCTCTATCAGAAATGGGTGTTACTCTGGACTCCTGCTCATAAATTAAGCAAGAAGAAGGAACCGTTTGTGCTATTGAAGATGATAGTAGTATTTGCCAAAATTCAAAAAGCAAAGCAATTAGTTGTAAAGAACTACAGCCAATAAACTTTTTAACTGTCAGGTTTGACCAAAAAAGGTTCTGTAGTAAAGTATAGATGTCCCAATCCGGGCTGTTCCAGCACCTTTGATACCAGGCAAAAACTCAAAATCCACTTGGTTCTGCACACAGAGGACCAGCGTCCCTTCAAGTGCACTGTGGAGGGATGTGATTGGTCCTTCACGACATTATACAAGCTGAAACGCCACCTGCAATCTCATGACAAAGTGCGTCCTTATAAATGTGAATGGGAAAACTGTGGTCTTCGCTTCACCACAGTTTACAATCTAAAAGCTCACGTTAAAGCACATAATTTGGAAAATGCATTTATCTGTGAAGTACTGTATGCAGTGAGAGGTTTCACACTGCCACGAGACTCACTAATCATCAGAGAACACACTATGAACCAGAGAGACCACATAAGTGTGAGTTCCCAGGTGAGTTGAATTGATATCTTAACCAATTTCTAAATTGTTCACAATAAGCAATATTACAGGTAGTAATACCAACAATACCAACTGTTTCCTCAGGATGTGAGAAGACCTTCATCACTTTCAGTGCCCTGTTTTCCCACAACAGGACACACTTCAGAGAAATGGCTCAATTCACTTGTACCTATCCTGGCTGTGACAAGCGATATGACAAAGCTTGTCGACTCCAAATACATCTCTGCAGTCACACTGGTGAACAAATAAGCATATACTTGGATCAGTGGCGTAGCCAGGGGAGGGGCCATGGGGGCACTGGCCCCTCCTGAAAACTGATTGGCCCCCCAGTGTGCCCCCACCCTTCTACTTGTCTGTCACTCACAAATTCAAATTATAATCTTTCAGTTTAGTAAATAACTCATGATTGCGTCGCGATGCTTCTCAACGAGGACCAAGAATAGCGAGCTGCTGTTTTCCAACGAAAAAAGCACCGATTTTAAATAGCTTATGTTTTTCGATTAGCGAGTTGTTGCAGTGCAAGAAGTGTTTGGTACTAACGTTAACAGCTTTCGGTGTTGGACCGACCAGGTTCGATGACGATGTTATCTCCTAGAGCAGACCAAGATGCTAATCATTATATTTACCATGCTCCTCTGATGCTGAATGTAAAAGGGGTTTACTGCGTTACGATTTACTTTTTTTTTTTTTGGCCGAACGCGCCGATATAGGCAACAACGCAATTTAAAGCAATGGTTTGAAAAAATATATATAATAGCAATTCTAATAAAGTCATTATTGAATCATGCAGTCGATTAGCGACTTTTTTCACTCAAGTGAGGTGACGAAACAAATCGTGTAATGTTTATCTAACCCTCCACACTTGAGACTTTTTTTTTTAAAGTCTATGGGTGAGACACATGCAAAAACATAGTTTTTTGTACTGGTCAATTTTGAGATTTGGGGCTGTTTGTCTTCAGTAACATGTCTTCTTTCAGACTTGTGGTGAAAAAATCACCATGGTGCTCGGCGATTGCTGTCTGCACCCTGGAAAGCTCGCTCTCTAGCTCTCTCTCCCTCCCTTCACAGAAGTTATTGACAAAACGTCATTTGATGACACCCACAAACATTCTCAAAAAAATCGTACATAATTATTTAATGCATGATTAAATAGCAAAATAAATGAAATGAAGTGAAAAGTTAATACAAATTGTATTTGATTTTTTATTTTTTATTTAGAGCAGTGAATAACTGCTATTAAAATATAATAGGGTATCACTGTTTATTACTGATTTTAAAGGTTACTGAACTCTTGAAATGATTTGGATATACAGTTCAAACAACACAAGATTGGCCCCTCTGTATTAATCGTGGCCCCTCTTGTGCCCCCCAGTTGAAAAAATCCTAGAATCGCCCCTGACTTAGATTAAAGTAATATTACTTCCGTTTTCTAACATCCCGCTCTCACTTTTCCTTCACAGGTGAAAGACCATTTGTTTGTGATTCTGACTCCTGTGGTTGGACTTCAGATTAAGATGATTTATAGGCAGGCGCAAGGTGGGCAGCTAAGCGTTGTTACTAAACTACCTCTGAGGATGCTTGAGAGACAGAGCAGCTCAAACTCAGCAGCACCAGCTTGTTCACACACAGCTTCAGCTAATGGCAGGGCAAAACAACCCATTTCAAGTGGAATTACATTTTATCCTACAAGAATTGATGCTGTAAAATTAACTCTTTCATACTGTAAACAAGTCATTTGCATTTGAAAGTAGTAACACGTTCAATTCACACATAACTTCTGGGCTGATTATAACATAATAACATAACGTAAATTTCTCATGAAATGTGTGTGTAGGTTCATCCATATTATCCACGACGTCATCGCTCATGGTTGGCACACTGTTATGAGCAGCAGGCTGTGTAATGTGTGAAATCTTTTATTTTTGTTATCACTTATAGCAGTTTGCAGTGTTTCCTATACATTAAGTTATTTGTGATTGCTCATATCTATATCAAAACTGACTGCCACAAATAGATTTCCCAAAAGGCTTATACTTCTTTGAATAAATGGAGCATTACATTTCAAAATTAAAATCCAGCGCGGGTGTTTTTAAATGAATGTATCTTTGAAAAGAACTTTGACATCATTTTAATTTTGTCTTTTTTGTAATGCCTGATAAAGTAGCTTGTGAGCAGTGGTTATTTGATTACAGCCTTTACCGGGGAAAGCGTTATATCTTCGCTCCAACTCCGCTCCGCTCCTGCTGGCAGAGAATTTATTTGCACTCTGTAGGATATGTTTGTCGAGCAGATCGAGGCGGGGCTGCACCTGGGGCGGGGTTGCACATGCAGCCCCGCCCCACACCTACTCTGTGGGGTAAAATAGCATAAGATCCAGAACCACTCGTTTTTCTTATAGTACTTACCCGCAGGCTGTGAGGGCTCTCAACTCACAACAACAATCTCTATCTACTTTCCTTTTACAGACACAGCTATGCCCTCCTTCTTCTTAGGGTTACTAAATGCACTAGCACTTTGTCTGATTAGTTTTACTACTAATTATTAGCAGTAATTTAAGTATTTGTTTTCTGTTTAGATTTCATGTTTTTATTGTATCATATGTTATGTTGTACAGTCTTGTGTGAGCCAATACACCAAAATGAATTCCAGGCGATGTGGGTTGTTCTGGCGAAATAAAGACTTGAAACTTGAAACTTGGTTCAATCGTCTTTCAAAGACATACATGATAGGAAATGTGTGCGTAGTTGGTGTAGGACGGAGAATGCTGTTTAAAAAGATAAACGCTGTACAGTTTTATAAAGCCTTCATAATGCACAAAAGAAGAAAAAAAAAACATTAGCCTGTAACTCACCATGTCCTTGAAATGATTTTGTTAAATTAGGTCTTTAGGTCTTTAGGCTAACATACGAACATAGTAAATTAATTGGGTTGATTATCCACAGTAAGATGATCCAAAAGGGTCTGGCTGCAGACTTGTACTTGCACTCTCAGACATCACTTGCAGTCTTTATTTTTTATTTTGTTGATTTTTTTTTTTTTTTTTTTTGTTACTTTTTGTTTGAATTTACCAACATTTTATAACAGTAGCCAGGTGGTGAAGACAAGAAAAAATAAACTAAATTACAATGTCACTTGCAATCGCTTCTTGCACTCTGCTACCTGTGACGTCACTTGCAATCAGCTCAAATCGTGCGTGTTAATTCAAGTCTGAGAATGCAAGTCTGAGAGTGCAAGTGCAAGTCTGCAGCCAGACCCTTCTCAGACGATCAGGTTTTCAGATAGAAGAATGAATTATGAATTAAATAATTTTAGAAAATTTGATTATTTCATATCATCAGAGTATGAGAAAGGAAAATGAAAGGGGTGTATCATTACTGTTTTAATTTATATAGCATGACAAGACAATTATTGTTACATATAATTATCCATCATGCAGTTGATAAATGACACTGCAATAGTCTAATGTGTCTGCCAATAAATTTTTATGAAATTTTAATTGTCTTTACTTCATTGCAAAACATACCCTTTATTTCAGGAAAATATGCTGCTCCTCGTTATTTGAAAGTGAAGAAATCGATAAACTTTTATTTCTATCGGCCAGTGATGATTCTGAAAGGACATACCGGTAAACCGTTGCTATAGTAATGAACAAAATTTCATGAGAATTGTGCTCTTATCTTAGTGCAGTCTCACAGCCACTGTCAAAAAATGAGAGAAACTTTATAAAGTATCATCTATTCATATTAAATTGGTTTCTTCTCCGATATCCATTTTGTTACCAGTGAGCCGATTCTTTTCAATCAGTTGGAATGATTCAGGACATTCTACGTAATGCATTAAAACGTGTTTTAAAAAGACCAAACTCAGTAAACATTTTTAATAACACGTTTTATTTACAGACAAGCAGGTTATGGGTGGAAATTAAACGCTTTGTGTTCGTATTCTGTGTTCATATCTGCTTGTCTGTGAATAGAATGCTTTATTGATACTTTGTTTACTGAGTTTGGTCTTTTTAAAACACTGTTTTAATGCATAAAGCCACGTACTTTCACGTTAAGCGTGCTTTTAGAATGTCCCAATTATTCATTTGTGAATTAATCTGGTCAAGAAGAGTAAACTTGCAGCAGCTTACATCTCTTGATTCAAGGTGCTTAAGTTTTGAGCCATGTGTTATTACTCTAAACTGGGCCAGTATTACTATCTTGGACCCTGCAATAAAAATTTGCTCGCACTCACAATTATGAGATGAATAAAAAATAATAATCAGCTCCAACATATCAGCATCATATATTGGCCATCAGCTGCCCTGATTTCTAAATTTCTGCATCGGCAAGTGACAAAAACATTTGTCGACCTCTGGTTATCACTTCTTTACTGTATATTGATTTGAGTGTGTTTGTTGTAGGATGACCCTGCTGCAGATGGAGACCTGGCTTTCCAGTTGAGTTCACAGACCTCGTGTTCACACTCTCAGCTCACTGTGGATCTGCCTGTCAACATCCTACAGGTTCATACACCTACTTGCCTCATAATCATTGCACTGCTTTTTGTCCTTGGTTTGTGGTGATATCCCATAAAATTGTCACTAACGGAACCGTCACAACCACAAAGGAAACAAACAATTTCATTTGGAAGAAATATTTTCAAACTAACAAATCCTTAACTCTGAAATCAGTATGATCAACTTTTTGCATTTTACAAAGAAAAATTGGATCCAAAATACAACAAATCTCATAAATTAAAATTTAAATATTGTTAAAAATGTAATTGCAATTGATTAACCTCCAGAAAGATTTTATAAAATAGTAAAAAATGTTTTTACAACCTAGATGTAAGCTGAATCTTAATAGGTCAATAAAACCCTTGTAATTAACTTATTAACTTTTTTTTTTATTATTTATTATTTTTTTAACCTTAGATATGATACAGTTTGCATACATATCATTTTGGGGGGGGGGGGGGGGAGACTTTGCATCAATTCTGTAGAATGGCCCATATATATCCATTGTGATTATGTGTCATAATTGTCCCATTGTATTTTGAAATTTGGTTACTGTTACTCTGTTACACAGTATCCTGCAAACTTAACTAAATATTATCTCTTGTAGGAACCTACAGTCATGGCTGAAGATGAATATGGATCTGATAACTCCCAATTCACTGGGAGCACCATCAATTTACAAGACTTGGAGTAATGGTGGAAACAGAACGTGCTTCTAAAAGACCCATGTCAGGCTGTCTCCCTCAGTCTCTCAGTCTCTTTCACAGATGATCTTGTGCCTTTTTTCAGTGCCTCCACTGGTTTTCATCATCATCTAATTTAAGAAAATCATTGCATTCATGTTTATTACATGAAAACATAATAGTACTGTGTTCCATACAGATAGATAATTTTACCAAAAACAATGCACATTTAGTTTTGTTTAATTTTGATCATGTGACTTGATTTTTGAATTTTGGTTCGATTTTTTTCTAAAGTTCATATTTCAGTATAGTGATTTGTGAGCACATTTACGATTAATGGCAGTGAACATCATCACTGATCTGCCTCTTAACCAGAATAAATACTATTGATCTATGAAAAATAAAATTTACTGTTTGTCATGAACTGTTTATATTCAGTCTGATTTAACCTTAAAATTTATTTTCCTGATTCACCAGTATAAAACAGTTGTTATGATGCCTATTTTTGTATGGCTTTGTAAAGTTTAGATACAGTTTTTTCATGTTTGTGAAAAAAAAGTTCTACTTTTTTTTATAAAACAGTGCAGTTAATGTATTTTATTTGGTTTACTTCAGAACAATAAAAAAATTACATTTAAATCAAAATTCTGACTTTATTTGCGTCTGCAAATATTTCTTTAAAGAGTTTTACAAGATTTCATGTTCATGATTCATACATTCAGTAACATTGATATCCTTTTTAAAAACATTTTAACCTATCAAAAATGAGGATTGAAAATATACTTATCACCAACTCTCTATGGAAATAAATTTGTATTCATATTCAAGTATGTGTCAACATTCTCATTTTAACTGAAGAAATACAGTAACTCTTCATTCTCATATTCTGATACTTCAATTTGTTTGTAGCTTTGTTTGTCTGATGTTTGCTGACTGGAGGCTGAGCACGTGGCATGTGGCATCAGCTGCTTGACGGACTAAAAGAAAGCAGAAAGCATTTACTCCTTCCTACTTATTTAAAAAACAATATCAGTAATTTAAAGTTGTTATAAGACAATAAATAATTTGAGATAAAAGAGCTTGATGTACAGGTGCTGTTCATATAATTAGAATATCACCCAAAAGTTGATTTATTTCACTACTTCCATTCTAAAAGTGAAACTTGTATATTCATTCATTACACACATACTGATATATTTCAACTGTTCATTTCTTTTAATTTTCATGATTATAACTGACAACTAAGGAAAATCCCAAATTCAGTATCTCAGAAAATTAGAATATTACTTAAGACCAATACAAAGAAAGTTTTTTTTAGAAATCGTGGCCAACTGAAAAGTATGAGCATGTACTGCACTTAATACTTAGTATGGGCACCTTTACTGCATTACTGCAGCAATGCGGCGTTGCATGGAGTCGATCAGTCTGTGGCACT
Source organism: Carassius gibelio (assembly GCF_023724105.1). Taxonomy (NCBI): domain Eukaryota; kingdom Metazoa; phylum Chordata; class Actinopteri; order Cypriniformes; family Cyprinidae; genus Carassius; species Carassius gibelio. The sequence goes on along the minus strand of NC_068401.1, from coordinate 19,725,048 downwards.
GCTCAGGTGTCATGAGAGCCCAGGCTGCTCTGATAGTGGCCTTCAGCTCTTCTGCATTGTGGGGTCTGACATAATCGCGTTTTCCCTTTCACAATACCCCATACATTTTCTATGGGGTTACGGTCAGGCGAGTTTGCTGGCCAGTTAAGAACAAGGATACCATGGTTCTTAAACCAGGTACTGGTAGCTTTGGCACTGTGTACAAGTGCCAAGTCCTGTTGGAAAATGAAATCTGCATTTACAGATTAATACATTTTTCATTAATTTCCTTTATATAAGTGAGTCCGTCAAAGCATGACGATTAAACAGATACCAAAAATAACATATATAAATTATCAAAACATGAAGTTACATTCAACTGCAGAATTACACACATTTAAAATTTGATTAACACATGGTAAACTGCAGATACTCCAAATTATATGGGGAAACATCTACTGCACAAAAAGGCAATACTCAATACATTTAGAATACATTTGAGTACATTTTACTATTCTCTTTTCTAAGAGTTAGCTTTCCTGTTCTGTTTCCCAGTGGGTTTATAAAGTTTTATGAGCTGGTCAGGGGTAGGGTTACAGAATCATGATTCTTATTTGAGAACATTAAAATTAGGATAAACATTTCCAAAGTATAAGCTAGCAACTTATACTCTTCACATAACAAGGATTAACCATTTTATGCAATGCACAAACATATTCAAAATACATATTATTAAGGACTTTATTATTAAGAAAAGTTTGTGTGTGTGTGTGTGTGTGTGTTTAAGAATGTGGAGGGTTTCGTTTCTCCTTTGAGGCTGCTCTCGTGACTCTGGAATTTCTTGTCGCCAGACCAGGCCAGGTATTCTCTGTAAAAAGGTTTCATTTTATCTGTCTGAATTCAAAATCTACAAGTGTTGGGTTTGCATTGTTTTAGATTCAACGAACCGTGATTCATTAGTTCAGAACCCATGAATCGATGACCTGCATATCCGTTACAGCATTTACTGAACATTTGTGTAATGACAACGACATGTGTTGACGACTGAGCGGTGATTGCAGTCAGGTACAAAGCACTGCACCATGTTGCTGACATTATCGTTAACAACTTTCACACACGCACACAATATAAAATACACGACTGCTATTACTGCACATTCTCTATATAAAATAAAATTCACTGGAGGAGAAAGTTTGCACGGGCGGCCGTCATCAGATTTGGAAGTCGCTCAAAAGGCACGTTCGCGGTTGTGGCTTCAGTCGAATTCAATGAGGCGCGGTGGTTTATGGGATGAGTAGTTCCTGCGCTCAAAATGAAAATTATGTACACAGTCTTGTACCTTTGACTTTTTTTGGATTTTGTCTTAATTTTTTCAATTGAAATGATATGTTATATGCTTATGAGTTCAGCCGTGGCTGGTTATCCTCATACATGCTCTAAAACTCTTTAGATACGGATTTTTCCGAAAGTCAATGGGAGAAATGAATGGGAAATTTACTTCTGGCAACAAAGCTCTCTCGGGCTGTGGGCGGGACTGTGATGCTCTAACTGAGCCATACCGAACCGAGCCGTACCGTACCATGCAGTGGAAAAGCGCCAAAGCGTGCCGTGATGTACCGAACCGTACCGTACCATGCAGTGGAAAAGCGCCATATGAGCTCCTCCGCAAGACAGAACAGTTATAGGGAGAGGGGAGCACCCAGCCCAGACCAACCCTTTATAGCGTGATGATATTAGTTATTAGTTGTGCATGCATCCTTCACGTGAGTAGATTCTAGGAGATTGTTTGGGCATTCAAACCATCCACACTACGGGGGCAAAAGATACACATCCTCCATGCTAACTGTTAATGTCTCAATTTTATATTCAGAAATACTGAATGCAATTTTTTAAACTAACTTTTAGGAAATCACATTCAATTCAATTCAAGTTTATTTGTATAGACAACATCCCTGGGTGTGTACTGAAAGACTGTGCAGCAGAACTCACTGATGTCTTCACAGACATTTTTAACATCTCACTGAGTCAGGCTGTTGTTCCCACATGCTTTAAAACTACCACCATCATCCCAGTCCCAAAGAAGCCATCTCCATCCTGCTTCAATGACTACCGTCCTGTTGCACTTACCCCCATCCTCATGAAATGCTTTGAATGGCTAGTCATGCACCACATCAAGTCTGCCCTCCCCCCCTCCCTGGACCCCTTCCAGTTTGCATATCGGTCCAACCGGTCGACCGATGATGCCATATCCACTGCCGTCCACTCAGCACTCACCCATCTGGACAAAAATGACTCATATGTCAGAATGCTGTTCATTGACTTCAGTTCAGCATTCAACACAATCTACAATCTGACCCATGACTGCACACCGTCACACAGCTCCAACCTCTTTATTAAGTTTGCAGATGACACGACTGTGGTGGGTCTCATTAGCAACAAAGATGAGACAAACTACAGGAGTGAGGTGAGCCGCCTGGCTGGGTGGTGCAGCGACAACAATCTCTCTCTGAACGTGGAGAAGACGAAGGAGATTGTTGTAGACTCCAGGAGAGCACACACTCAGCACGTTCCTCTGACCATCAACGGTGCGACTGTGGAGAGAGTGAGCAGCACCAAGTTCCTGGGTGTGCACATCACAGAGGACCTCTCCTGGACTGAAAACACCGCAGCACTGGCCAAGAAATCACAACAGCGTCTCTACTTCCTCCGCAAACTGAAAAGAGCCAGAGCCCCACCCCCCATCATGTACACCTTCTACAGAGGCACCATCGAGAGCATTCTGTTGAGCTGCATCACTGTGTGGTATGGCGCCTGCAACGCGTCCTGCCGAAAGACTCTGCAACATATAGTGAGAGCAGCTGAGAAGATCATTGGTGTCTCTCTCCCCTCCCTCCAGGACATTTATGGAACATGTCTCACCCGCAAAGCCCTCTGCATCACAGGTGATCCCACTCACCCATCACACAGCTTTTTCAGCCTGCTACCATCAGGGAGGAGACTGCGGAGTCTCCAGGCCAGGACCAGCAGACTGAAGGACAGCTTCATCCACCAGGCTGTCAGGAAGCTGAACTCCCTCCCAAACCTGCCCGCCCTCCCCTCTTCTTCCCCAGGCACCACTGAACTATGAACCAACCCCCCCCCACCCCCCAACTAATTATATGATGGCATGCACTAGTCACTTGTGCAGCATTGGTCTGCCCACTCACCACTCACTACCTCATTCGGCATGGAACTGATGTCATTCCACAACCTCATCAGTCAGTTAAATAACTGCTCTTGGCCACTTGTCACTTGTCACTTTAATCAGACTTAAGATAATTTTAATAAGTGATTTTTTTTTGCACTAAAAAATCTTTTAACTGCACTGTTGTTCACTACATTGATTTGCACTATATCTGTCATTTACCTTACGCTGCTTTATTTAACTTTATTTTTAACTTTATTTTTGATTTTATTACATGTCTTTTTTTATCATTCCCTTATTGTATAGTTGTATCTACATTTTATATTTGATCTAGTAATTTTTTTAGGCTTTAATGTTAATGTTATCTGTATGCACCGGGGTCTGAGAGTCACGCAATTTCGATTCTCTGTATGTATGTACTGTACATGTGGAAATTGACAATAAAGCAGACTTGAACTTGAATTTGAATAGCGCTTTTTACAATACAAATCGTTACAAAGCAACTTTACAGAAAATTATGTTTCTACAATATTTAGTAGCAGCTAGTAGTTTGTGCACGTTTGACAGGATTTTAGAAAAAAAAAAAAATAATAATAATAATACAAGACGTAGTCAGCTAGACAATGAACTATCAATATTATTAATTAATAGTTATTATATGATGCAGTCACACATGTAGCAATAATTGTTAGTTCTGTTTGTTGATTCAAGGTTAGCATCATCTGGGGTCCTCTGAGGGTCAGCATCATCTCTTCTCAGGTGTTCTGGATCAAGACTGGAGCTTGTGTAAATCCTAGTTAAATCCCGTGGGAAAACATAGAAACAAAATAGAGACATCATTAGCATAGCTGCTGATCCAAAAAAGTAAAATTAGTTTAACCCAAGCTAATGAATAAAAATGCACATTTGATTAGATGCAACTACACTCACAATTTAAAAGATACATTATTCGTATGCTTGGCGAAAGAGGTGTGTTTTTAATCTAGATTTAAACAGAGAGAGTGTGTCTGAACCCCGAACATTATCAGGAAGGCTATTCCAGAGTTTGGGAGCCAAATGTGAGAAAGCTCTACCTCCTTTAATGGACTTTGCTATCCTAGGAACTACCAAAAGTCCAACGTTTTGTGACCTTAGGGTGCGTGATGGGTTGTAGTGTGGTAGAAGGCTAGTTAGGTACGCAGGAGCTAAACCATGTAGGGCCTTATAGGTAAGTAATGATAATTTGTAACTGATATGGAACTTAATAGGTAGCCAGTGCAGAGACTGTAAAATTGGGGTAATATGATCATATTTTCTTGACCTCGTAAGGACTCTAGCTGCTGCATTTTGGACTACATGTAGCTTGTTTATTGACGAAGCAGGACAACCACCTAGAAGTGCTTTACAATAATCCAGTTTAGAGGTCATGAATGCATGAACTAGCTTTTCTGCATCAGAAACAGATCACATGTTTCGTAGCTTGGCAATATTTCTAAGATGGAAGAATGCAGTTTTTGTAACATTGGAAATATGATTTTCAAAAGACAAATTGCTGTCTAATATAACACCCAGATTTCTGACAGTAGAGGAAGTATCCGTCTAGTTGCAGATTGTAATCTACAAGATTCTGTGTAGTGTTTTTTGGTCCAATAATTAATATCTCTGTCTTATCCGAATTTAATTGGAGAAAATTATTTGTCATCCAATCTTTTACATTTTTAACACACTCTGTTAGCTTAGATAATTGGGAAGTTTCATCTGGTCTCGTTGAGATATATAGCTGAGTATCATCAGCATAACAGTGGAAGCTAATTCCGTATTTTCTAATAATATTACCAAGGGGCAACATGTATATTGAAAATAGAAGGGGACCTAGGACGGATCCTTGTGGCACTCCATATTTTGCTGATGATAAATGAGATGACACCCCATTTAAGTAAACAAAATGGTAGCCATCGGACAGGTAGGATCTAAACCATCTTAGAGCCTGCCCTTGAATACCTGTATAGTTTTGTAATCAATCTATGAGTATGTCATGATCTATGGTGTCGAACGCAGCACTAAGATCAAGTAAGACTAGAAATGTGATACATTATAACATATTATGAATATTTGACTAAAATAACACAGAATCAAACGTTCCATTAACCAATCCTTGTTAGATTGGCATGTCTGAATTACTGCCCAGACAAACACAGCCAGGTCAATACACTAGATTCTTTTGATGGATAACTTGCAAGCCAATCACACAGTTAAATAAAAACTATAAAATTTTGTCATCTGTCCTGGTAAAATTACCTAAATCTGGCCTTAATGGTTTGATTGATGAGTGCCAGTCAGGGTTTGTGAATGGTTGCCACATATTCCATGTGTAAGGTTAGCTCTTGGTTTGACTGATTATGATTTGGCTTTGGATCCTACATTCTTAGACTTTCAAAAAGACTTCAATACTGTTAGCCATAATCTATTTTTATTTTATTTTTTTACTGTATTATGTTTCTTTGATTTGAATTCTATCAATTATCAATGCAGTGAAACAATTTTGATGTCAGAGGAAATCGTTTTGTTAAACCTTTTTTTTCTGGGACAACAACAAAATTTCCTATTCAGGAATATTAGGGCTGCCCTATTTCCCCCTTTCTTTTCCTGCTAGTCACTCAGATTTTAATTAGAATAATGTAATTAAAAGTATTAGAATAAAAAAAGAAGTCCCAATTCACAGAGGATGAACCAATTTTCTTGTATTTGGCCATTTTTATTCAAAGATGTTTGGCCTTTTTTATGTTTGGGATTTTGGTTTTGCCCATTTTTTTTTTTGTATGATATATGCCTGATTTTCTGTTGTTCCTTAGGCCTGTTAACACAATTTAAAGTCAACAGGCATTAATACAGTTCTAAACAATAAATAAAAAAAGGTAAATAAACTTTAAAAAATACAAGTTTAATTTTATTTTGGACCTTAAATTCATATTTTTATATTATTATAATATTTTTACTCTTATAAAAAGTGGTAGCAAAAACGCGCCACATTATAAAGCCCTATTTGCCATGTTTTTACTCTACCATTTCAAAATATGCTTTTAAAACTGTGGTAATTGTTTTTAATAACGCTATTGGTAGTCTGATCGCTTGCCTGCAATACAGTTGTGCTGAAATAAATAGCAACCGCTGGATAATCCTTCTTTCCTGCAGAGGAACAACAAGGTATGATAAATGTAATATCCATAACGTTACATAGGCTGCATGTAGATTGCTTAAAAATGCAAGCATAGCAAATATAGTCACATAGCCTTTGTGCAATGACGGATTATTTTTGACAAAGGATGCTTGTTTCGTGTTGTACATTCATAAATTAGTCTTGTATTAGCGAAACTTTTTAAAAAACAAACAAACGTGGATAAAAGAATGTCGACTATTTCATGTAAGTTAACGTTCATGTCAGATTTCACTAATGTGTTGACTTCATTATAGTAGCCTAAACTCTGTGACTTGCTAAAAATCGCTCCATGTTTGTCAGGTTAAATATTTAGGGAGGCCGATTCCAGATGGTAGCGAGACCAGACGCGATTTGAATAGACCTGAAACGACTGTTGAAGATTGCTGCTCAAATTAACCTTTAGAATTTAATTTTGCTGCTAAAAGTTTTTTTTTTTTTTTTCTGGTTGCTCGACTGCAGTGTTATTGATTTTCTTTTTTTTCTGCCGGTTTTCAGAAAAATGGCGTCTTATTATACAAGCTAGTCATTGCTAACTCTGCAGCTAGCATAACAGCCCAATGGAAGTGGTGGCAACAAAGAAAAACGAACTGTCCGAGAAATACACTCTTATGCATGCCAGGCCAGTGCTTTTGAGGAGTGTGTCTCATCTCCTAACACGCCTACAAAACCTCAAATGAAAAAGGCAAGAGGCAACGAAGAACAACCATCGCTTCTGGAACTTCAGGATACCATCATTTCTGCCGTCATCGACAAGATAAACGAACGAGCGGATCAGACAGACAAGGCGGTACACTACAATACAGTCCAGATAGATGGTCTGAAATAGTCTTTGGACTTTGTCATAAAGAAGTGGCAGATCTAAAAAAACAGAATAGCACCTTAAAAGCTTCATGCACTCCAGAGAAAAGTCTGTGAAATGGAAACTAAAATAAATGAGAGTGATCGATACAGCCGACGACAGAAATTCTTGCTGATTGGCAATTCCAATCAGCAACCAAGACCAGTGATCATCCAGTTTTTATCGAGAACAGCGAGAAACTTAATCTGGAGGGCATCTAAGAAGAGTGAGTTCCTGAGCAGCAAGATGCTTCAGTTCAAAGAAGACCTGACCGCTGAAGACGCGGCCGGCTCTGGCCAACTGTAGAGGCGGCAAGAAAGAGAGGAGAGAAGGCTTATTTCGTGGGGATCAGAGCATTTGTGAATGGAAATGAAATTAGACACTTGAAAAGGAAAGATCTTGTATGCTCTGTTGAAGTGCAACCATTTCTTAAGGTAACCCCCCTTGTGTAATAATGGGCATTGAGGCAGCTAATGATTACATTAGAGCAGTTATCTCTGCAGTTTTTGCAAAGAAGTTCGTTCAGTTAACGTTATTTGTTCTGAGTTTTTATGTCTGTATCTGTTTTATCTGTAAATGCCAGAGGTGCTAGAGACCAATTGAAAAGGAAATGTTTATTTTTATTTTTTCAAAACAAAGGTGCTGATTTTTATTTTATACAGGAAGACTCATGCTACTAAATCGGATATTTCTTTTTGGGAGAGTCAATGGGGGAAAAAAATATGGTTTTCATTTGGGAGTAACCGATCAGCAGGGGTCGCTTATTTTACAGGGAAACTTTAAAGGGCACATCATTAAACATTTAGCAGATTCAAATGGGAGATGGGTAATACTGGTTGTTGTTGTAGATAATTCCCAATTCATTACTGTAAAAAGACAACAAGCTATTATTTACAACAATAGAAATTATAATTAACCAGCTGATTACAACTTTTCCTACTGCCAAGATTATATGGGGAGGTGATTTTAATACCGTTATGGATGGAAATCTGGATAGATGGCCTCCAAGAAATAGTTCTTCAGATGACTTGGAGAATGTATGTCAAAGGATGAGTCTTGTTGATACTGGAGACACAAAAATCCCAACAAAAGCATATATACTTGGAGTAATAAAGATAGGTCACAGAAGTCCCGTACAGATTTCTGGTTGATTTCTTCGGAGATCGATGACAAGATGGTTTCAGTTCATATAGAATCTACTGTTCTCACAGATCACCAAGCCAAGCTGGTGGGAGCTGATGAAATTTGAAGTTCGTAAGTTAGCTATAAATCTATGGAAGAAAATAGCCAAAGACAAGAGAGAGGAAGAATCCAGAGTTATCATTAGAATAATAAAGTTATCAGAGAAAGTTAATTTAACTGGATGTGAATTTACAGAACTAACTTCTTTACAGCTTAAATTGGACAAGATGTATGAAGACAAAGCTAAAGGGGCTTTTGTCAGATCTAGGAGGAAATGGCTTGAAAAAGGGGAAAAATGCACTAAATATTTCTTTAATCTAGAAAAAAGAAACTTTGAAGTATCATCCTTAATTAAATTGAAAATCAATGATGTTGTCTGTGATGATAAGATCCAGATATCAAAATACGTTGCTGATTTCTATAACAGATTGTACTCTACTGATGTCGAAAATGCAAAAAATATGGATCTCTTCCTAAAAAGTAAACAAAATTATATTGATGTCATTGACGATGGCTTTAAATTGGTTTGTGACAGAGAGATTTGTTTATCAGAAGTGCAAAAATGTATTGCCTCTCTAAAAGAAAATAAATTGCCAGGGAATGATGTGAGTTTTAAGATAATTGAATTTTACAAGGTTTTTGACCAATTGTTAGCTCCTTTTTTAGTTAAAGTGTATATAGAAGCCATTAAGAAAGGGGAACTCCCACCAACTATGCGACAAGGACTTATTAAATTGATACCAAAACCAAACAAAGATAAATTAAGTATTGAAAATTGGAGACCAATTAGTTTATTGAATAATGAGGCTAAAATATTTGCACTAATTTTTGCTAAAAGATTAAAATCAGGGTTAGATGATATAATTGATGAAGAACAATCAGGTTTTATGCCAGGCCGAAATATAGGTAATAATAAACATTTGATTTTGGACATAATTGATTATAATGAAAACATAGTAGATTATAGTTTTGTCCTATTTGTCGATTTTTATAAAGCATGTGACACAGTTAGTCATCAATTTATGTTAAAAACGATCAAATGTTTTGTTTTTGGAGAACAATTTTTAAAGGCTATTCAAACTCTATATAGAGGTTGTAACAGCTCAGTTAAACTTGCTCATGGCACAACTCCTAGATTTGAGGTAGGTCGTGGAATACGACAAGGATGTCCCCTTAGCCCTTTTCTTTTTCTCCTTGTTACACAAATCATGACCAGACATATTAAAAATGTGCAGTTCCAAAAGTGGTATTCCTGTTAAAAATACAACAACATACTTGGGGGTTATCATTGATAAAAATAAAAAAAAAGGCATTGTAATCTCAATTTTGACCCCATAGTAGAGAAAATAAGGAAACAATTTAATTTATAGATTGTGTCATGGTTAGTGATTGTAGTAGGCCTAATGATTTACTTGAGGTAGGCTATGCTCCAAATGAGCCTACAATGAAGCAGTTTTATAATATTCGTATTTGATATAAATAAGAGTCCTTAAAATGAATCGATTAATAACTTTGCCAAAATGTAATAAAATTAGGGGTGTAACGATTCACTCGTTTTCTCGATGCATCGATTACAAACCCTGTCGATTCATATGCATCGATCTTGAAACATGATTTTTGAATCGTGAATCGCCGATCTTGAACAGCAATCGATTCAAAATGCTAAGAATCGAATGAATCACGATTTCTATAGCGATTCAATGCTTTCAAAATGTATACACATTAAATTACTACACGCACGAATTAATGGAGAGCTTGAAGAATGTTCGTGAATCGTGCCTCTTATCTGTCCTTCAAGCGCTCCACTGTTTACCGCCTGATGCAACGTGATCTCATGGGAATATGTGTGTATTTTTACGTTAAATGTGGTTCTACCACACGTACATTTACTTACGTTTTCATGCACATAGAAACATACAATTTAGACGTATTTATAGCAGTAAAACGTACAAATACTTACGTGTTAGCATTTAAAAAACGTAAATAATCTAACGTAAAGTGTGAATGTATATGAATTCCCATGTATTAATATTAAAATCGTGGCTTTAATGATTTAAATCTGTTGTATTTAATTGTCATATCAATACATGTTTTAATTCAATTTATTGAAAGCAGTTTACTCGTCTGCTTAATAGGAAATAACATTTCTGTGCATGCTGCAAACCATAGATACACAAAAGCATACAATTACAAATCACATGCATTTTATTTGTTTGCTGTACTGCATATCTTTAGAATCCAGATGTTTGCAAGGAACATATGCAAATTCAGCCATTTATCAATCGATCTTCATCTTCATTCTCAGCGACAGCGTCCGTCACAGTCAAAACTCGCGCTCGTTATGATTAGAATTTGAAAATAGCACCAGTGCGCCACGTTACGACATGCTTTACGGCACTGATATCGAACGCTCGTTGGTCCTCATCCAATTCGTCACAGATTGCGACATCTGAGTACTGCGACAGTGCGCCTTAGTAGTAAATATACTGTAGCTTCTGTCAAGATGATTTATGACTTTGACCTTTGACCTTTTGACAGGTTGAACTTCCAGTGTCCTTATGATGGATGGGCGGGACAAATGAGTTCAAGGGTTAACCTATGACCTTTCCCACGCATCGATCATGTGGTTTTGACAGAAAGTTTTACCCTATTGACCTAATTAGTTCTAAATCATGGTTTTGACGGCTAGTTTAAACGTATATGAAAGACTCCCCACGCATCGATCATGTGGTTTTGACAGAAGCTGTTTGAACTTTGTGTCAGTTAGATTGTTTGAACTCTGTGCCAGCTAGCTTGTTTGAACTCCGTGTCAGTTAGCTTGTTTGAAGTTTGTGTCAGTTAGCTTGTTTGAAGTTTGTGCCAGTTAGCTTGTTTGAACTCTATGCCAGTTAGCTTGTTTGAACTTTATCACAGTTATACGGTTATGTGTGTGTGTGTGTGTGTGTGTGTGTGTGGTTATATGGCTTCTCCCCCTCCCACTACATTCATGAGCAGTGTATAAATGGGATCGGTGTGTTCCACATTTTATATATATATATATATATATATATATATATATATATATATATATATATATATATATATATATATATATATATAAACATTCTATATTTTATATAATCTAAAAAAAACAATTAAAGGTTGAAAAACACATTTTAGTTATTTCACATTTATATATAATCTAAAACACATTTTAGTTATTTCACATTTATATATAAAACATTCTATAATTTATATAATATACATAATCTAAAAAACAATTTAACTAAGGTTGAAAAAACATTCTGTTCTTTTAAAAAAGGTTATAAATTAAACTGTATAAAAAATATACTGAAACCGACTGTTTCAGATAAAACAAGATCCAATTTTTCTTTCTTTTTTTTTTTTTTTTTTAGAGAGCAGAAAGGAGGTATTTTCACACACCTTTGATCCAGCGTCTGTGTTAGCACGCCACAGTGCACACTCGTCGGAATTTACTACAAAATCATAATATCTTCAAAGCCATTGTTTAATTAAAACCATCGTATCTCAAGCGGGAATACCATGTTTTTGACAGTTTTCTGACGGTTCACCTATGAATTAAGGTTGGTGCACGGCTAGCATCTCTTGTACCCCTCTCTCTCCCTCTCAGTCATTAATTCACATTATACATTCACAAACAATATAAAACAAAACATTTACAATAGTTTTGTTCATCACTAAAAATATACATTTTACCAGGATCGGGGTGGGGGAATATATAATTGAACAGAACAAAGAATATGGTCTAATTTTTTTACAGTCTATGAAGCCTTTAAAACCATATTACATTTCATTCCTGTAATTTTCTTCAAGTTTTTGCTGTCTTATTTTATCTGACGGTAGAGATATATATATAAAAAAAACTATTCATTGATGTTATGCTATTTTTACAGTCTATTGCGTCTTTAAACCATATTTCATATCATCCCCGTAATTTTCTTCATGTTATGCAGATTATGCAGTCATCTGCTGATAGAGATATTTTAACACTATATTCATAAAGTATGTGTTATCTGACTTAATATCAACGTGTCTAATGTCCCAATCACCGCCAGACTGTTTTGTATGAAAAAATACTTTTATTTTGAAAATATGACGACATCCTGTGACGCGTGCTTAGCTTTCCCTGCTACAATGCTATGTATAGGATTTTAAAAAAAACAAACAAAAAAAACAATTCTGCTCCGTTAAATCGACGTTTTGCCATCGCGTTATCCGTTTGTCATCTATGAACACGACATCGCGGGGGTGTATGCGCTCCCGGTTAGGAATGCACGGGTCTACCGGTCTTAGTGAAACGGCTTCCTCCCGTGGAATTCATACGCAAGGCATATTAATGATTATTGTATCAGCCCTAAACCCTTCCAACGCAGTAAACGGAAGTATAACTGATCTTTTTCAAAAAGCTGTTTAATTATTTATTTTAACCGTACACCTACAGTACCACCACACAATAAAATGCTGCATGGACGTACATTTTTAATTAAATTTAGTTTTTAAGCGATCTATTTTAAACAATAAATAAAATATAAAATTATATATGACGGCATGTTACTAAACCGGAACATACATTTTAAATGTGTTTATCAAACTTATAAATCACATCGCAGTAACAGACATGTTACTAAACCAAAGCAAATCATTTATCATTCATTTTTTAATCATGTATTCAACAAATACTTATACAACATATACAAACACATTTTAAACATATTTTAAACAAAAACTAATCATAAACGCAGCCTTCTCAAAATTACAGACATGTACAATCATGCTGATCACATATTATGGATATTCAGACTTTTAGCCATTAATACGTTTTAGGATAATGAAAAACACCAACGTCTGAGGGCTGCCAAAATATCTCCAGTCCCCCAAAACCCACTCAGACTCCAGGGGTTAAAGAATATGAAAATAAATAATTATATAATGACATCATCATCCTAAAGCAATTCATTAAACAAAAAAAGTATTCAACATTTAAGTTAAACAAACTTATAAAACACACCATACTCTTATATTTTTTAAAAAGATAACTTATTTTAAATGTGATAGCATAGTATATACAATAAACATTTCTGATGATACATATAAAAAAATTATCCCTTACATTTTTAGACCGGTGAGAGATGTCCAAACATGAATGAAATATCCCCAAAATAAAATAATACGACTTAAAAAATAAAATAAAAATGATTAAATCATAAACAGAATCTCACAGGTCCTCGTAGTGAAATGTATGCGAGACCTGAGGGGCTGCTTCACACACACCCCGTGCAGGCGAGGGTGGAGTTCCAGTCCGCATGATCTAAGTCAATGGTGTACATTATTTCAAAGCTAACATTAATGTAATGTTTTTTTAATAATCAGTACCCCCACTACATCTGATGTCCGCTGTTTCTTAATGCAACAAAATTATGATGTATATATTACCTAAAATATTTTATATATAATATTATATAATAAATAATTATTTATATCATATTATATCATATCATATATATGATTATATTATATTAGATGCGTTATGCATTAATCACTTTAGATTCTTTAAAGTTCTTATTTTTAGCACCATTTTCAAAGTTTTCATACCATCTCTCTCTCTCTCTCTCTCTCTCTCTCCCTCTCACACACACACACACACTCTCTCTTTCTCTCTCCCTTTCCCTCTCCCTCTCTCTCTCTCTCTCTCTCTCTCTCTCTCTCTCACACACACACACACACACACACACACACACACACACACACACACACACACACAATGAAACATGAAGCCAAAGTCTTTCTGTATGTTTTTTAAAAATAAAACTTAAAATATTGATTTTGCTTTAAATGTATGCTCGTTTGTTTGTCACAGTATAGACTGTGAAGTTTAGATGAAGTTGTTTTATCTTTTAGAAGAAAGACCCTCGATCGTATTCAACCATTAAAGATGGTTCAGGAAAACCCACGCATCCTAGAGATGTAATTTATGTGCGTTGCTACGGTCGTAAACCTTTCACATATCTATGGTACTTTCAGACACAGAGCAGGCAAGACATTTGCAGGCCCTCTGTTTAGCCGTCCCAATATACCTCCATTTAAAAGCAAAAATATTAAAATGACCGCCTGTACATCTAACAGGCTGTAGTTCTATTTTATATATTTTGTATTAAAAGTACTATCCATATTATATTCCTTATTTAAAACCATAATATTTAACCCGACAGTATCCCCCCAACGTGTGTTTTCCATCAGTTGTTTGCCCTTCAGCCTTATTACGTAGTGCTTTTCATTCAGCCTACTGTAAGATCCCTTTACAATAGTGTAATGAAAGTTAACTTTTCTTAAAGTTTATAGTTGTATTTTACTATATCCCCATCCTTCTATCCTTTAGATTGTATGCGTACTGTAAAATAACAAATATACATCTTGCTTAAAGTCAGTCAAATAATTACACCTACAATTTGAAACGTGTTTAAACACATTGTGTGTCACTAAAGCAAGGCACACCGTCTATCGTCTTATTTTTTTTAAATAACTCGATGACCGGCATCGTCTCTTCATATAATTTATGCACCGAGTGCTTTTCTCTCCAGAGAGGAAAACCCTTTCTCTTTGGATATGTTTGGCAGAAACATAATTTCTACATCAGAATTTTTTTTAAATGTACGACTGAACTTTACTCATTCGACAGAAATACTATTTTCAAATTATTTACCCGGCCTATAAAACTCGGTGTAAATGTTCTTACCTAGTCAAAGCGTATGTTTTCTGTTCTATTTTGTAGGCATCGTGTAATGTTAAATGGTTTACTAAAAAAAAAAAAAAACTAATCAGCGGCAGCTGTGATTTTTAAAATGAAGGAAATGTACGAGCTAAGGATGTTTCAACTATTATCATCATTTCATTTTGTCCCAGATAAAGCGGTAACTAATTTTCTATGCGAGTGAAACAATATACAGTTCTCATACTATTTGTGTAAATAGCTGTGCTAAAACATTTATGACTATTTTAGCGCAGGCCAGCAGATCATGTCAAGAGTGTTTCACATCTAAGAATCCCAATGTTTTGTAAATGACATTTTTCTTACACTCGAGATCTAGCCGTATCAAGATTTTGGACGGCCTTGCGTGTATTCGAGCGACCAAATCACTAAGAAAGAGAGTATAGCAAGAAAACTAACGTTTACAACGCCTATAGAATTCAGAATACAATTGTTAAAGTATTTGTTGATTTGTAAATTATATTTTTATTACTCCGTTAGATTTAGTCATCGGGTTTGGATAGCCGATGACACAATTCACATTTTTATTTTTAAGACTCCTGTAAGTTCATGCTAACTCTCGCGTGGGAAAGAGAGCGGGGTGAGCGCATTCTATTCATTTAAGAAAAATGATTAAACATTTGACCGAACTTTTTTATTATTTTGACAAAACACGACACGACGACATTAAACAATGTTATCAGTTCCTACGGCCATCTTCTTCGATTCAAATAAAGCAACATCTCTAGTGTACCTGTGTATGTCCTAAACATCTTTGCTTCTCCACTTCTCCAGATTTCTTAGATGGGCTACCGTTGTAATACAAACACATTTGAGAACTACGACGTTCTCACTTTTGTAACGGTTATAGAAAAATGCCGTACACACTTTTGCATTTCATAATTCAGTGATTTTAGCAGTAATGATCACATAAGACAAAAATTGTCAACGTGTGACTCGTAAACATGTATCATTTTATTTATTTATTTTTTACCCGAGATAGTCGACCGATCTGTTGACACGTTGTTTTGCAGTTTTCTCTGACTGCGGTCAAACATACACTGCCTGTTCATAGGAATTTTACAGCGTAACAATATCGCCCCTACATCTAGAGCTCTTGTTCATATAGCCGATGACCACGTTCACATTGTTTCAACATTTCCGCTTGACATTAAAGAGTAGGCCTATGCGTACTCCCCTTTGGTCGTAAGCATTATCATCTGCCGTGTGCTGAGATTTTTCTGCTTTGTCCACTTTTGACGGATTTGCTAGAGGGACTATGTCATCTCGTTGTAACGTGATTACGTTTAAGATCCATAAGATTGCACTACATTCACCTGAAAAGGTTATAGATATAGTCTTTTATACATGAAATGTGTATCAGAATAACAATTACCTAATAGTGAAATCCACTCTTCTAAACTATTGTGAAAACTTTTAATGTTGTAATCTTTCATTGTTTTTTTTTTAGATAAAGACTATTCTCAGAGTTTGGTCAAAAAAGACAAAAACATGAACAAAATAGAGTACAAGATGATTAAATGATTGTCAAGAGAGTGTTTAAACTGAGATTGTGATGCACTTTAGAGCTTTTTCTGGTCTACCTGTGTCACAAAGACAATGGCCACTACATCGACTTTTATAATGAGTCTTACCATCTTCTGTTATGACTGTTACACTTAATACAAACCCATCTACTACACTAGAGATGCATTCAATGAAAAATGACTTTTAATGTCTAACTTTAAACAGTACTTCAATAAATAAACCACTGTTGATAAGTCCTTCATTTAAGTGAGAGGCAGGATGATTTTGACCGTTTTAGTCATTCATTGTGCTTAAGGTCTGATCCGGGAAACTGCACTACAACTGTAACTGCGCTTTGGCACGTCTAAATAACCCGTTCTTCTTTAAGAAAACACGAGTCGAGCAGTTTCTGACATCTATTAATTCACTTCATTTTTTCACAACCGCAAATGTTTGTTTAGCATAGATATTAGTTTTAGTCAGTTACATAGGTGCCATGCATGAAGTTTATAGTTATTTTAAATAATTATGATAGAGTTACAGGTTTAGGTTAGTGGGGTGCCTGTAAGCGGTGAAAACTTCGAGAATCAGAGACGACGGTGTTACTCAAACAGCCCATAGCGTTATCTTTTAACAAACTATTGTATTCCATGTTACTAAGACAAAATCTGTAACAGCGTTCATTAATATGTTGAAATGAAAATAAATATACAAAACTTTATAATGACCGTGAGTTCAATATAGCCTAACACCGCATAGACAAATGGTTGTTCTAACGCTTTCGCCCTAAAATTGCAAGATTTTCTTGACTTCGCTAGATCTCATCACGCCGCAGCGAACTGTAAACCACACACTTTCTCATCGCATTGCGCTAAGAAACTGCACATGGTTAAAGCTATTACACCATAAACTGTCTAAAGTTGTTAATGTACAAGCACAGTAAACTATTTCTACAAAAAATATCATCGCACTACTGTTTTTTGCGTATAATACATCGTTCAACAATACTTTTTCAATACAATACTAATACTTTTTTACTCACACTCATTTGACTGTATTTATTACCGCCATTCTCACGTTCCTGCTGTTCATAATGTACATACAATCCCTGCATTGCATTCATATTTATATTCTGTATATACTCTGATCAATATTATATATAGCAACTACACTGTATATCATAGCTTTACTTACTCTGCACTTTTATATAAAACACTATATTCTTGCACTTCTGGTTAGATGCTAACTGCATTTCATTAGCTCTGTACTTGTACTCTGCATAATGACAAAAAAGTTGAATCTAAACAAGTACAATCTTCCAGGACTTTGCTCATTCTTTCTGTTTCAATTTGTTTAAACGACTTTCACATTCTTATCTTATTTTCACCAACTAAGTGTAATTCCTAGGCCTCGCGGATTGTTTTCTAGTTTTGCCGTCAACCTCTTTGTTCATACGCAGCGATATCTCTGTGAATTTGCTCATTTCATAAAATATTTTATCTTTTACATTATATCATTATACTATACTAGTTTATATCAGATACAAGTTTGTTTCTTCATATTTCTCTTACATCTACCCCCCCCCCCCCCCGTTAGAGTATCTATGACTGTATACTCATTGTAATGTGCTAAATCATTAAAATCCAAAAAACTCTGAGAAAGAATATTCAGTGAAGGGATTCAAACTTTTATGTCAACAAAACAGTGTTGAATTTACAATGAAGTAATGAAGAAAGTGATCAAATTGTTATTACAAACAATAGGGATGACATCACGGTTTCAATAATTTCATGTATCGCGAAACCATAATGTTTAGCGACTAACATCACACACAAATCCGTTATGCACGTACACAGACAGAGAGTCTCGTTAATGTACATCTTGTCGCTACATTCAGCCGTCACATACAGAATTTTCGCTTGGAATCCGCCGTACAATCATGATTGATCTGATGCATAAAATCATAGACGATGCATCTGATCCGAATCATGATTGTACGGCGGATTCCAAGCGCGTAACAAATCTCAAGAAAGAAATGGATGTTGTAAGAAGCCTGAAAAATAATCCGTGGCCCGATTTGACGAGCTTATATACGACCAGCAAGGCGCCAATTTGTGTAACGTCCAGAAAAATTCTGTATGTGACGGCTGAATGTAGCGACGAGATGTACATTAACGAGACTCTCTGTCTGTGTACGTGCATAACGGATTTGTGTGTGATGTTAGTCGCTAAACATTATGGTTTCGCGATACATGAAATTATTGAAACCGTCGTCAATTTCATAGTAGAACAAAACTTGAGGGCCTGCCGAGATTTTCTTTTCTGGCTAGATAACTTGTAATCTACTTGTAATAACAATTTGATCACTTTCTTCATTACTTCATTGTAAATTCAACACTGTTTTGTTGACATAAAAGTTTGAATCCCTTCACTGAATATTCTTTCTCAGAGTTTTTTGGATTTTAATGATTTAGCACATTACAATGAGTATACAGTCATAGATACTCTAACGGGGGGGGGTGGGGGGTGGGGGGTAGATGTAAGAGAAATATGAAGAAACAAACTTGTATCTGATATAAACTAGGATAGTATAATGATATAACATAAAAAATAAAATATTTTATGAAATCGAGCAAATTCACAGAGATATCGCTGCGTATGAACAAAGAGGTTGACGGCAAAACTAGAAAACAATCAGCGAGGCCTAGGAATTACACTTAGTTGGTGAAAATAAGATAAGAATGTGAAAGTCGTTTAAACAAATTGAAACAAAGAATGAGCAAAGTCCTGGAAGATTGTACTTGTTTAGATTCAACTTTATTGTCATTATGCAGAGTACAAGTACAGAGCTAATGAAATGCAGTTAGCATCTAACCAGAAGAGCAAGAATATAGTGTTTTATATAAAAGTGCAGAGTAAGTAAAGCTATGATATACAGGGGAGTTGCTATATACAATATTGATCAGAGTATATACAGAATATAAATATGAATGCAATGCAGGGATTGTATGTACATTATGAACAGCAGGAACGTGAGAACGGCGGTAATAAATACAGTCGAATGAATGTGCAAAAGTATTGTTGAACAATGTATTATACGCAAAAAACAGTAGTGCGATGATATTTTTTGTAGAAATAGTTTACTGTGCTTGTACATTAATAACTTTAGACAGTTTATGGTGTAATAGCTTTAACCATGTGCAGTTTCTTAGCGCAATGCGATGAGAAAGTGTGTGGTTTACAGTTCGCTGCGGCGTGATGAGATCTAGCGAAGTCAAGAAAATCTTGCAATTTTAGGGCGAAAGCGTTAGAACAACCATTTGTCTATGCGGTGTTAGGCTATATTGAACTCACGGTCATTATAAAGTTTTGTATGTTTATTTTCATTTCAACATATTAATGAACGCTGTTACAGATTTTGTCTTAGTAACATGGAATACAATAGTTTGTTAAAAGATAACGCTATGGGCTGTTTCAGTAACACCGTCGTCTCTGATTCTCGAAGTTTTCACCGCTTACAGGCACCCCACTAACCTAAACCTGTAACTCTATCATAATTATTTAAAATAACTATAAACTTCATGCATGGCACCTATGTAACTGACTAAAACTAATATCTATGCTAAACAAACATTTGCGGTTGTGAAAAAATGAAGTGAATTAATAGATGTCAGAAACTGCTCGACTCGTGTTTTCTTAAAGAAGAACGGGTTATTTAGACGTGCCAAAGCGCAGTTACAGTTGTAGTGCAGTTTCCCGGATCAGACCTTAAGCACAATGAATGACTAAAACGGTCAAAATCATCCCGCCTCTCACTTAAATGAAGGACTTATCAACAGCGGTTTATTTATTGAAGTACTGTTTAGAGATGCATTCA
Source organism: Carassius gibelio (assembly GCF_023724105.1). Taxonomy (NCBI): domain Eukaryota; kingdom Metazoa; phylum Chordata; class Actinopteri; order Cypriniformes; family Cyprinidae; genus Carassius; species Carassius gibelio. Next base: position 19,704,499 of record NC_068401.1, on the reverse strand, counting down.
ATGAAAAATGACTTTTAATGTCTAACTTTAGTGTAGTAGATGGGTTTGTATTAAGTGTAACAGTCATAACAGAAGATGGTAAGACTCATTATAAAAGTCGATGTAGTGGCCATTGTCTTTGTGACACAGGTAGACCAGAAAAAGCTCTAAAGTGCATCACAATCTCAGTTTGAACACTCTCTTGACAATCATTTAATCATCTTGTACTCTATTTTGTTCATGTTTTTGTCTTTTTTGACCAAACTCTGAGAATAGTCTTTATCTAAAAAAAAAACAATGAAAGATTACAACATTAAAAGTTTTCACAATAGTTTAGAAGAGTGGATTTCACTATTAGGTAATTGTTATTCTGATACACATTTCATGTATAAAAGACTATATCTATAACCTTTTCAGGTGAATGTAGTGCAATCTTATGGATCTTAAACGTAATCACGTTACAACGAGATGACATAGTCCCTCTAGCAAATCCGTCAAAAGTGGACAAAGCAGAAAAATCTCAGCACACGGCAGATGATAATGCTTACGACCAAAGGGGAGTACGCATAGGCCTACTCTTTAATGTCAAGCGGAAATGTTGAAACAATGTGAACGTGGTCATCGGCTATATGAACAAGAGCTCTAGATGTAGGGGCGATATTGTTACACTGTAAAATTCCTATGAACAGGCAGTGTATGTTTGACCGCAGTAAGAGAAAACTGCAAAACAACGTGTCAACAGATCGGTCGACTATCTCTGGTAAAAAATAAATAAATAAAATGATACATGTTTACGAGTCACACGATGACAATTTTTGTCTTATGTGATCATTACTGCTAAAATCACTGAATTATGAAATGCAAAAGTATATACTGCATTTTTCTATAACCGTTACAAAAGTGAGAACGTCGTAGTTCTCAAATGTGTTTGTATTACAACGGTAGCCCATCTAAGAAATCTGGAGAAGTGGAGAAGCAAAGATGTTTAGCACATACACAGGTACACTAGAGATGTTGCTTTATTTGAATCGAAGAAGATGGCCGTAGGAACTGATAACATTGTTTAATGTCGTCGTGTCGTGTTTTGTCAAAATAATAAAAAAAGTTCGGTCAAATGTTTAATCATTTTTCTTAAATGAATAGAATGCGCTCACCCCGCTCTCTTTCCCACGCAAGAGTTAGCATGAACTTACAGGAGTCTTAAAAATAAAAATGTGAATTGTGTCATCGGCTATCCAAATACGATGACTAAATCTAACGGAGTAATAAAAATATAATTTACAAATCAACATTTAACAAAAAAAAAAATACTTTAACAATTGTATTCTGAATTCTATAGGCGTTGTAAACGTTAGTTTTCTTGCTATACTCTCTTTCTTAGTGATTTGGTCGCTCGAATACACGCAAGGCCGTCCAAAATCTTGATACGGCTAAATCTCGAGTGTAAGAAAAATGTCATTTACAAAACATTGGGATTCTTAGATGTGAAACACTCTTGACATGATCTGCTGGCCTGCGCTAAAATAGTCATAAATGTTTTAGCACAGCTATTTACACAAATAGTATGAGAACTGTATATTGTTTCACTCGCATAGAAAATTAGTTACCGCTTTATCTGGGACAAAATGAAATGATGATAATAGTTGAAACATCCTTAGCTCGTACATTTCCTTCATTTTGAAAATCACAGCTGCCGCTGATTAGTTTTTTTTTTTTTTAGTAAACCATTTAACATTACACGATGCCTACAAAATAGAACAGAAAACATACGCTTTGACTAGGTAAGAACATTTACACCGAGTTTTATAGGCCGGGTAAATAATTTGAAAATAGTATTTCTGTCGAATGAGAAAAGTTCAGTCGTACATTTAAAAAAAATTCTGATGTAGAAATTATGTTTCTGCCAAACATATCCAAAGAGAAAGGGTTTTCCTCTCTGGAGAGAAAAGCACTCGGGTGCATAAATTATATGAAGAGACGATGCCGGTCATCGAGTTATTTAAAAAAAATAAGACGATAGACGGTGTGCCTTGCTTTAGTGACACACAATGTGTTTAAACACGTTTCAAATTGTAGGTGTAATTATTTGACTGACTTTAAGCAAGATGTATATTTGTTATTTTACAGTACGCATACAATCTACAGGATAGAAGGATGGGGATGTAGTAAAATACAACTATAAACTTTAAGAAAAGTTAACTTTCATTACACTATTGTAAAGGGATCTTACAGTAGGCTGAATGAAAAGCACTACGTAATAAGGCTGAAGGGCAAACAACTGATGGAAAACACACGTTGGGGGGATACTGTCGGGTTAAATATTATGGTTTTAAATAAGGAATATAATATGGATAGTACTTTTAATACAAAATATATAAAATAGAACTACAGCCTGTTAGATGTACAGGCGGTCATTTTAATATTTTTGCTTTTAAATGGAGGTATTTTGGGACGGCTAAACAGAGGGCCTGCAAATGTCTTGCCTGCTCTGTGTCTGAAAGTACCATAGATATGTGAAAGGTTTACGACCGTAGCAACGCACATAAATTACATCTCTAGGATGCGTGGGTTTTCCTGAACCATCTTTAATGGTTGAATACGATCGAGGGTCTTTCTTCTAAAAGATAAAACAACTTCATCTAAACTTCACAGTCTATACTGTGACAAACAAACGAGCATACATTTAAAGCAAAATCAATATTTTAAGTTTTATTTTTAAAAAACATACAGAAAGACTTTGGCTTCATGTTTCATTGTGTGTGTGTGTGTGTGTGTGTGTGTGTGTGAGAGAGAGAGAGAGAGAGAGAGAGAGGGAGAGGGAAAGGGAGAGAGAAAGAGAGTGTGTGTGTGTGTGTGTGTGTGTGAGAGAGAGGGAGAGAGAGAGAGAGAGAGATGGTATGAAAACTTTGAAGATGGTGCTAAAAATAAGAACTTTAAAGAATCTAAAGTGATTAATGCATAACGCATCTAATATAATATAATCATATATATGATATGATATAATATGATATAAATAATTATTTATTATATAATATTATATAAAATATTGTAGGTAATATATACATCATAATTTTGTTGCATTAAGAAACAGCGGACATCAGATGTAGTGGGGGTACTGATTATTAAAAAACATTACATTAATGTTAGCTTTGAAATAATGTACACCATTGACTTAGATCATGCGGACTGGAACTCCACCCTCGCCTGCGCGGGGTGTGTGTGAAGCAGCCCCTCAGGTCTCACATACATTTAACTACGAGGACCTGTGAGATTCTGTTTATAATTTAATCATTTTTATTTTAGTTTTTAAGTCGTATTATTTTATTTTGGGGATATTTCATTCATGTTTGGACATCTCTCACCGGTCTAAAAATGTAAGGGATAATTTTTTATATGTATCATCAGAAATGTTTATTGTATATACTATGCTATCACATTTAAAATAAGTTATCTTTTTAAAAAAAAAAGAAGAGTATGGTGTGTTTTATAAGTCTGATTAACTTAAATGTTGAATACTTTTTTTGTTTAATGAATTGCTTTAGGATGATGATGTCATTATATAATTATTTATTTTCATATTCTTTAACCCCTGGAGTCTGAGTGGGTTTTGGGGGACTGGAGATATTTTGACAGCCCTCAGACGTTGGTGTTTTTCATTATCCTAAAACGTATTAATGGCTAAAAGTCTGAATATCCATAATATGTGATCAGCATGATTGTACATGTCTGTAATTTTGAGAAGGGTGCGTTTATGATTAGTTTTTGTTTAAAATATGTTTAAAATGTGTTTGTATATGTTGTATAAGTATTGGTTGAATACATGATTAAAAAATGAATGATAAATTATTTGCTTTGGTTTAGTAACATGTCTGTTACTGCGATGTTTTTTATAAGTTTGATAAACACATTTAAAATGTATGTTCCGGTTTAGTAACATGCGGTCATATATAATTTTATATTTTATTTATTGTTTAAAATAGATCGCTTAAAAACTAAATTTAATTAAAAATGTACGTCCATGCAGCATTTTATTGTGTGGTGGTACTGTAGGTGTACGGTTAAAATAAATAATTAAACAGCTTTTTGAAAAAGATCAGTTATACTTCCGTTTACTGCGTTGGAAGGGTTTAGGGCTGATACAATAATCATTAATATGCCTTGCGTATGAATTCCACGGGAGGAAGCCGTTTCACTAAGACCGGTAGACCCGTGCATTCCTAACCGGGAGCGCATACACCCCCGCGATGTGGTGTTCATAGATGAAAAACGGATAACGCAATGGCAAAACGTCGATTTAACGGAGCAGAATTGTTTTTTTTGTTTGTTTTTTTTTCTGAAATCCTATACATAGCATTGTAGCAGGGAAAGCTAAGCACGTGTCACAGGATGTCATCATATTTTCAAAATAAAAGTTTTTTTCATACAAAACAGTCTGGCGGTGATTGGGACATTAGACGCAGATAACACATACTTTATGAATATAGTGTTAAAATGTCTCTATCAGCAGATGACTGCATAATCTGCAAAACATGATGAAAATTACGGGGATGATATGAAATATGGTCTAAAGACGCCATAGACTGTAAAAATAGCATAACATCAATGAATAGTTTTTTTTTTTATATCTCTACCGGCAGATAAAATAAGACAGCAAAAACTTGAAGAAAATTACAGGAATGAAATGTAATATGGTTTTAAAGGCTTCATAGACTGTATTTGAAGATATTATGATTTTGTAGTAAATTCCGACGAGTGTGCACTGTGGCGTACAAACACAGACGCTGGATCAAAGGTATGTGAAAATACCTCCTTTCTGCTCTCTAAAAAAAAAAAAAAAAAGAAAGAAAAATTGGATCTTGTTTTATCTGAAACAGTCGGTTTAATTAGTTTAATTTATAACCTTTTTTAAAAGAACAGAATGTTTTTTCAACCTTAGTTAAATTGTTTTTTAGATTATGTATATTATATAAATTATAGAATGTTTTATATATAAATGTGAAATAACTAAAATGTGTTTTAGATTATATAAATTATAGAATGTTTTATATATAAATGTGAAATAACTAAAATGTGTTTTTCAACCTTTAATTGTTTTTTTTTAGATTATATAAAATATAGAATGTTTATATAAGTGAAAGTCAAGTGACATTCAGCCAAGTATGGTGACCCATACTCAGAATTTGTGCACTGCATTTAACCCATCCGAAATGCACACACACAGAGCAGTGAACACACACACACACTGTGAGCACACACCCGGAGCAGTGGGCAGCCATTTATGCTGCGGCGCCCGTCCGGCCCGAGACTAGAACCCACAACCCTTCGATTGGGAGTCCAACCCTCTAACCATTAGGCCACGACTTCCCACGCGCACGCACGCACGCACGCACGCACGCACGCACATATATATAAAATGTGGAACACACCGATCCCATTTATACACTGCTCATGAATGTAGTGGGAGGGGGAGAAGCCATATAACCACACACACACACACACACACACATAACCGTATAACTGTGATAAAGTTCAAACAAGCTAACTGGCATAGAGTTCAAACAAGCTAACTGGCACAAACTTCAAACAAGCTAACTGACACAAACTTCAAACAAGCTAACTGACACAAACTTCAAACAAGCTAACTGACACAAACTTCAAACAAGCTAACTGACACAGAGTTCAAACAAGCTAGCTGGCACAGAGTTCAAACAACCTAACTGACACAAAGTTCAAACAGCTTCTGTCAAAACCACATGATTCATATACGTTTAAACTAGCCGTCAAAACCATGATTTAGAACTAATTAGGTCAATAGGGTAAAACTTTCTATCAAAACCAAATGATCGATGCGTGGGAAAGGTCATAGATTAACCCTTGAACTCATTTGTCCCGCCCATCCATCATAAGGTCACCGGAAGTTCAACCTGTCAAAAGGTCAAAGGTCAAAGTCATAAATCATCTTGACAGAAGCTACAGTATATTTACTACTACTCGCCTTTACGGAGAGAAGACAGATACATAATTTCATGGATTAATAAATTAAATTCTGCTCTGTACCCTATAAAAACTATTACCTCCATAGAGGACTGCGACTGGAACTCTTTATAATTTGAACTACTTTTGGTACCACTTTTGATATTTTCGCAAAAACATAAATGATTAACGTTACGTTTTTTTTCTGTTATTTGTTTGTTTATAACAGTAACGTTATGTTAAGAAATGGTTATGGGTAGGTTTAGGGGTAGGTGTAGGATTAACATTAGTGGCTCAAAATATAGTTTTAATGTTATATTTTTACTAAAATTGTGTTTTATTATGTTTTATTCTTTCAACATTCTGTATAAAATGGGTAGGTTTAGGTTCGGGTCGGGTATAGGGATCTTACATTTATCAAAAAAAATATATAAAAAGGGAAAATATACATAAATATTAAACAAATTAATCAGATACACATTGAAAAGCAGCTTCATGAGCAAATTTCTATGGATAACTGACTGGTCAGAAAACACGTTCTATCTGTACGTATTTGAGGTCGTTTTTACGTACATTTCGATACGTATCGAACCTGTAATTACGTCCAGATAATACGTAAATGACACTGTAAATATGTAAGGGCACATACGTATTGGACAGTTTTAATTTGCGTCTAAATATGTACGTTTTGACTGTGAAATCAGGCTGTGTTTTTGATGCTGTGCCAAGAAATATCATTCAGATTTTAAAATATAACTCAACTGTAAGTGGCGGTTATTTGACTACACAAGGAATCTTTCTTGGCGACATTTACATCACTACCAAAAAAATGCCCAAAGAAATACATTATGAATCTAATGCACACTAAAACGCTTCCTGCAGCAAGATCCTTTTGGGCTTCTCAGTTTGAAGAAATCAACTGGGAAAGAATGTGGTTAATTGGGGACAAGTTCCTCTTAAATAATAAAGTAAAGGAGGTGTCTTATAAAATTGTACATAGAATATACCCTGCAAAGAAAACTTAAGAGAGATTTAAAATTGACATTGAATATTCCTGTACCTTTTGTGGTAATTATGATGAAACAATTTGTCACCTATTTTATGATTGTATATATAGTTAGCAAGATATTTTGGAGGGATGTTGAAAACTATATAAAACGTAAAACTGGACAAACTTTAACATTGAGGGGGAAGGATGTGTTTATTTACTTTGGAGATGGTGGAACAGATAAGGATTTTTCTTTTTTTGTCCAATTGTTGTTAGTCTTAGGAAAATTTCATATTCATGAGAAGAAATGGGCAGAGTCCAAACCAAATTTTGAACACCTTTTAGCAGAGCTAAAACAATATCACACCACAGTTAAAGGTCTTAAAAATAGAAAGGCTATTAAGACCGATCTTGTACTCTCTAAATATGTTTTGCATTTGCATCCTTTTATGTAATTTGGTCTTGTTTTATTTTTATTTCTATTTTATTTTGTGGTTATTGTTTGTCTTGTATGTCGGTTTTAGTAGTGTATTTTGTGTATCAACCCTGGCATAAACAGATGTTGTTGTATTGTATTGTTAATACTAAATAAAAACAATAAAAAATAAAAAAAGACTGACAGGAGAGGGAGATCATGCCTCTGTGCTCTACTGCTATTCCTGCAGCTCCCGGATGTGAAAGGGCGAATTATCTGCCGAATTTTAACCACTAAATTTGTGGAAGCGAATTTGGAAAGTGAAATAAAATGGACAGGGATTTGCCTGTGAATATTATACATCGGATTTTTAAACCGATTGAATATTTTGGAAGTGAATTCTGGAACGTGAACATGAATTATTGATTTTTTTATTATGAAAAGGTGTGTGAAATATTTTTAATATTTTTTGCATAAATTTCAGGATCTAAAAATGAAATACAAAATACAAGGCATTAAAATTCAAGTACTGTTAATGCAATGCATATTCTTTTCAGTTAGTGCTATTCAGCATGCTTTTTTGTTTCAAAGACATTTGTCATTATTTTACTTCCATACATTTGTCCCAGTCTCTTCCATTTTCAGACAAAAACTTCTTCAACATGCCTTTTAAGGTCTGATTAAATCTTTCTACCAGACCATCAGTCTGGGGGTGATATGGAGTAGTATGAACTCTCTTAATGCCCAGTAACTGATAGACCTGTTTTAGGGTGTGACTCATAAAATTGGGGCCATGGTCAGTCAAGACTACTTTAGGGATGCCTACGTGGGTGATTCTCACGAAATTGTAGTTTCAAAGATTTCATATATGACATTTAAAAAAATGTTTGTATCAACAAATTTTCTTTTTAAGCATTAAGAGCCGGGTCTGAAGTGTCAGTGACCATAAATTTAAAAAAGTTTTACTGACAATTTAACAACTTTTTGAACATATTTTCCAAAACATGTCCTTAAAAATCTCATTACCGTAACACTCTGAAAAGTCCAGTGATGTGGGGAAAAATAATAAATTTTCACATTTTTAAAAATGGTTTATTAACAGTCATGCACAGTTACTTGAAACTCTGGAATAAAATATATTTTTATAATAAAATTTTTGTGATTTTCAATTATTTATCTCATTACCGCAACACCTTCTGCATTTTGCAGCCAATTTTTTTTATTTTTTTTTCAGTAAAAACTTAAATATTTTCAAAATGATGTTGCAAACCTGAAAGAACATAATGTATAGATTCTGCACATACATTTAAAAGCAGACTACTATTTTTCAATTTCTTAAATAAATCTTAGAAGAACACATGTTGCGGTAATGATACATAGGTTACGAAAATGAGGTTCATGATTTCGGTAATGATAATAGGCATATTAAGTACGTGGTATAGTCAAACAAATAATATTTAATGTAGAAAATAAATTAGATAATATTGGCATAAATTATTTTGCAGTGCTTCATAACTAGATTACATAGGGTATAAACACCAGGGGCCATTTTCACAAAATATTTTAAGTGAAACTAAATGTTGATCCTAACTCCACATCTTTAGGACTCTTCGACTCTTCTTCGAGTACTTCATAAAGTGTTTTTATGTAAAAATCAGCTCTTAAATCTGTGAAAAGTTAGTGGTAGTCAAGAGGACACCTAAATCACAAAGACCAAATCCTAAACAATCCTAAAATGGCTGTTTCCACAGCAATCCAGTTTGGATTTATTTTACCTTTGTACTAAATCTTACTGTCATATCAGCCATAATAATTCTAGTCTGTTATTTAAAAGGCTGCTTATACATATAACAATTATTTATAAGATGCAGACATGTAGAAGCTGACAATTAGCTGAACATATGCTTGTTTAATTAGTGACACTCTAGTTCAAACTTTAATTGAATATTGCAACATTTTTATTTTGAAATCTTTATTTGATTATGGCAACATGATATCTCATTCTACAATATTTCTATTATAAAATAATAGAATAAAATATAAAATAACTGACAGAGACCCATCCCTTATCAGCCAATCACTGTGGGTGTAGTTAGTAATCATGCTGACATCATCCATACCAAAAAGGTCATCCTCACTCTTTTTCTTAGCTTAAGATTTCTCCCCATTCCTTAGTAAAATTCTGTCACAGCTGCTTTATGAATAGGTTTTATGAGAAGCAGTTTAAAAGGCACCCTGTGGTTTTCCACAAAAATAAATACTTAATAGTGTAATGTTAGAAAACAAAGAAGACTAATATTAGTTTTGTAATTTTAGTTTTATTATTAAAAAATTATTCACAATACATTATTACAAAATA